>NC_054536.1:64867675-65022675 GCF_017654505.1 Polyodon spathula | reverse complement strand
AAGTCTCATCTTTATTGCTCTGCTAAAAGCAAGGATTACTAAGGTCATTAAACAGCATTGTATTTGTGATATGATTAGTCAGGTAGCAAAGTCCATTTGTCACCTGCACTAGCAAATTGAGTTAATACTACACTACGGGCTACGGGGACTGTATAATATCAACTTGATTACATCAAAAGCAGCTGCGAACTTGACACCTTACTGAATTTGTCGGCATTAATCGTTAGGCTTGTCACAAATCCATCAGGTTTACAGATAATTAGGGGTCTGCAAATGAATCTGGCTAAACAACCTTACCTTTTCTCTAATAATTAAGAAGCCTCTTCACTATGAAGAGCTGTTTTCTCAAAGAAGTTTGATGGCAGAAACAGGATTAGTGTACATGATATTTTCCCTTCCTTTCCCATCAATGTGAACCATTGCTATTCTACATCCGTCAGCCCACTTCTTCCCACAACTTCCTGGCTACCAAACAATCAATTATTTGACACAATGATACTCTAAGGGAAAACATAAAATCATCAGCCGTGAATGTAGCCTGCAATTTAAAGACGTAGGCACTGGTTTCTCAACATGCAAACAAAAAGTAAATACACAAGGTAAAGCAGAAGTCAAAAAAGGTTTGTGGTTCATATACTGTAAAGACCGCAGTACACACTGTATGTATCTCAGAACCCTGCCCGAACGTTTTGATTTGAAACACCACCTGAGTTCAGAGTTTTGTAACGAGGAAAATACCTTAAATGACTGGAAATATTACTGAATCTATATCTATCTATCTATCTATCTATTTATAAATATATAGCTTCCATATTAATTTTGCTTCACGAGGCAGCCCAATGGAGTAGGTTCTTGCCATGTAGTGTCGATGTACTGTAAACAATGGCTTGTTTGGCAATTTCTCCTGTTTGTTTTTGTAAATACACAATGCTGACAATGAATTGTGGTTTCTAGGTTTTTAGGTCAACAGGATATTGTGATACCTGTAACCCCTGCGTTTCTCTTTCTTCTACTACTTTGAATGAAACACAAGGCTGCTCTCCCACTTTAAATATTTTTTAACAGAACAGATGACTCAGCCATCAAGTCCTCTCAGCCATCACATTGCACCATTTTGATTAAGTATGCCAAATGTCGTGTAGAGGAAAGAATGGAAACACTATGCCTGCCAACTTTTGATTGACCATTAAAGCCAATGATGTATATGCCTGTCAAAAGAGAGACAATTAAATCAATATTGGGGGGAAAAAAAAGTCGCCTTGACGGCTTGTTTTTATGCAATGGCTGCCAGGACAGATTACCATGCGCCATCACGCCCCTGTCAACTTTCAAACCTTTTATTTAAAAAAATGCTGTGTTTAAAGGTGTAGCAGTGCATTTCTTCCACTATTATGGGCCTACCTCAGCTTTACCGTAAGTTCTAAGCATGTTTGTGTTAGATATTTACGCAAATGAATTTTTATCTGCTTAACTAAATAATACAAATCCAAAAATCTGAAGTTCAAAGCCTAGTTTCTGTGTCTCCTTATTAAATCCGTTTTATATCCTGCGTTTCAAAAATCTGTTTAAAATTCCATTACAGTATTTTGTTAGACTTCAGTTGTTATGCCCAACATCAAAGGCAGCTCCTCGTTAGTCCAAAGGTAGAAATCCCTGTCAGTCATTTACAATTGTTCAAAAATCTTACATACTGAGTCCAGGTCACCATAACATAACACTACTTCTTTTAACTTAGAATCTAAATGGATATGTGCCAAGAACTTCTATGATAACAGACATGATGTTTTTTTGTAGATAAACTGGTAGGCTAAAGTGATTTATTTTTAAATGTCTTTTATAAATGAAAATGCTCCTTAGTATTGCTCACTTTTTAAATGATTGAACAGATTAAACAAGTGTGTTGTAAGAGTGACAAAAATAGTATATGAATGATTTTTTCTTTTTTTTTAAACCAAAAATGAGAGACTAGGTCTCTAATTTTTTGTTTGCATCTGCACCTTTCATAATGTCTGAGAAATAACAGATAATGATGCTGCAGCTTCAAGAAAAACTTTAGTTAAGAATTTATTTAAAAAAAAAAAAAAAGTTGTCCTTAGAGTGGCTAAGCTGTCAGGGGCATGTGTGTTTCCATAGTGAGTGATTTATTGATGTTTATCAGGAATGAATAGATCAAAGGCTGTCAGATGACAGGCAATCAATCACGCATCAAATCAAGGATGCCAATCCTCTAATAAAACAGAAAAGAAGAAAAACCAGCTCCTGCCAGTTCTTTTAAAAAAAAAACAAGAGATTACACAAAAAAAATTCCCTCCCATATAAAACAATTATAGCTCACAAAAAAAAAAAAAACTCTTGGTGACTGAAGCTAAAATTATAAATGTAAAATGAGTATGCACCTACCTACCTACCTACCTACCTACCTACCTATCTATATATAGATATATATAGATATATATATATATATATATTATTATTTTTAGTTACTTGATATCAAACCACAAATGTCATTTAGTTCGTTTTTTTTTTTTTTTTTTTTTAAGACAATAACTTGTAAATAAGTGTAAACGGTTTGAGGTCTTAAAACTTTGTCTGGAAAGGAAACTATAGATAGAATTGCATTACAATCTAAATTGCAAATCATTCAGACTAGAGTCTTAAAAAGTCTGCTGTAATGGATAGAATGTAAAATAGCCTTACCTGCAGACCGCCTCGGTACTTGCTGCTTTCTCCTCGTCATAGTGCTGTTCAATAGTTTCCGCAGGACTTTTCATGCAGGAATAAAAATCAAGAGCGCTCAAAGAGAAAATGCAACTTTTTGTTTTTTCACAATGTGTCTCTTTGGGAGTTATTTGCAACCGGCTTTTGCGGAGGCGGTTGGTCACCGCTATTGAAAGTCAACAGAGAGATGTGACTGCTCTTTCAAAAAAAAAAAAAAAAAAAAAAAAAATAAGTATCTTGCAACAAAATCCGATATCCTCGATCTCTCGTTAAAATGTTTTAGGCATAACAGTATTCATAAATACAAACAAACGTGTTCGAAATAGTGTATATTTGACAGTCTCATAACGTGTTGATTTTCATAACAGATACATCTTCTCGGAACTTCTTTAATCTATGTCAGAAAATCTGAGATGAGAGGTTAGTTTCAGTCACTCCCCCTCTTTCATTGGAAAGATCAGAGTGAACAGTTATTACTTCGTATATCTTCCTTCGTCTTTAACTCCCACGGTAAAACTCCTCATTATGTTTAATTTCCGTATCAGTTGTCTTTTCTTAAAAGCACTGGAAACGAAAAACCAAGAGAAAAATAAACAGGCATTAGATGGTTAATGTCAGTCACTCCGCCACCCTAAAACAGATCAAACAGTCTCACAATCCGTGTGACTACTTTCTGTATATCTTTCCATTTGCGCAGCGGCTTGCTTGGTATTATTAAATTGTTTCTGCCGCCGCTCGGAGTACGTGTGAGCTTTTGCTCTACTACAGCTGAAGACGAAACAGTGAGAGAAACAGACATCCACTCTCCCAGAGAGATGGATATGAACTATTTTTTTCCACTAAACTCCTGGGAGTGATCCACAGTCTTGTCTCTTCAGTAAAAATGTAACACACATTCAGAATCCAGGAGGGTTTCAGACAGCCTCAACTGATAGACAGACACATCGAGTTGCTTTTCCTGTTCCACTCTTACTCCTCCCCTTGCTACAAACGTCACCCTGACAGTAAAACCTACCTGTCAATCTTTTTAATTGTCTTGTTTTTTTTTCTGCCTTAAAACTGAGCGACATGACAAAGGCAGATTTAATAGATCACTGATGTGGAAATTTTACTTAGAAATCTCAAAGACGTGTCTAGTTCTCGTTGCCATCATAATGTATTATTTATTACGTTACCGTACCATTTTGTTTTAAGTAGTGCACTAGCCCATCCCAATTTGTTTACTTGGTTATTGCTAAGTGAATATTTTCCAAGAGTAGGTTGTTTAACTCATGGTTGCATTTTCTAGCATGTTTTTTTTTTTTTTTTTTTTTTCCCGTTTTTGTTAAACTTGTTAACAAAAACTTTGCTTGGGAGCTTGTACAAAAATACAAATAAAAACCTAACACATTATTGTTTACTTTTGCTATGTTTGCCATTTTTCAAAATGTTCTCATATTCACAATATATTCGAACGGTATGTAGTTCAGTATAACTGTGCCTATGTAGTTTTCTTAGCAATGTCTTCCCAGAATTTTTTTTTTTTATTATTATTATTTTTAGTTAGCTATGTAAGGGGACAGTTTCATTGCTGTATGTTAGCCTACCATACACATGTAAACTATGGGGAATGTTCCTATTCCCACATTTGCATTTGATAATGGTATGGTGCAGATCAAATGTTCAGCTGTTGCAGTTTTATATTGGTCCCGTTTTCATTTCCTCCACCCGGTGGTAGCGGTGTAAATAACTCCAGATTGATTCGTTACACCTTACGAGGAAGTGAACATAGGCACGGGAAGAGGAGGGACTCTGAAGGCTAAAGCAACATAGTGTCACAGTATCAAGCCTTTGTACATTATTCATCGATTGCAAAAACCTAAATTTTAATAATAGGTTAAAATAGCAGATGCTATGCTTCTGCCAACCTGCATTTATAAACACACATTTTACATGTAAACGCTAACGGGAAAGCAGCGATAGGGAGCTAAATGCAATATTTACAGGAGAACTGTTCGTGAACTTCGCTCTTTTTTTTGTTTGTTTTGTTGTTGTATGTTGAAATCATGTCCATTGCCTTAGTTACTAGGAGAGTGTTTTTAGCAGTCGACGGAAAACTCAGGATTAAAAACGCAATTTTCGGATCAGGCTTAATTTCAGCCCCACGCCGTTCCATAGTAGACATGTCGTACTCCACTCACTTTATGGATTTTAAGGGTTCCTCCATACCTAGCTCCATGCGCAAGCTGGTTGTCACAAAGCTGAGCCCAAATTTCAGAGAAGCGGTCTCTTTGCAAACTGTTCCGGTTCCGACACCGGGGGATGGAGATTTGCTCATCAGAAACCGGTGAGTTTTGAGATTATATATATATATATATATATATATATATATATATATATATATATATATATATATATATATATATATATATATATTCTGCTTTTGAAGAATGGCATGAGTGATATCAATACAGCAATCATCACAGACAACTGACTACATACAGTACCTTGATTCTGTACTTGAACACGGGCGGAGAGAATTTGAAATGTTTCCACAACTACCTATTCATCTTGGAAATACAATCTTACCTCTTTTTCCCCCCCTTGCAGCCTACATTCCTGAGTTATTGCCAGTTGTAATCAAACCGATCGTTTATGCAGAATGAATGCTGAAGGGAGCTAATAACGTGGAAATATTTCCAAGTTCCGCCCCAACATCTGTCTATCCATCCATCTCCGAATCTATCTCTATCTGCCTGTCTCTGTTGATGTTTTGCTACGTCACTAACCTGCAATCAGAAGCTCGGTTGGAAGCAAAACTGGCACAAATAGACGCAGAGATTGAGAAATTGCTGTTTAGCGTTTGGACTGCAGAGCAAAACACATAATAAATACACCCTGGTTTCATCAACCCTTTTCAGAGATCCTGATTATATAATTGTATGAAGATTAATAATAATAATAACAGTAATAATAATAATAATAATAATAATACATCTACACTATTACACGAGTGACAGGATAGTCAAGTCTGTTTTGATAACCATCTTGCTTATGTTTTAATTTTGTAATATGACTAGCAAAAAGCTAGGGTACCCATTTGGAGAATTAGTTTGAGGATAATTTAATAATTTGGCGTTTTAAGTTAAGAGTACTACTTCGCTACACCGATTCTTATCAAAAATAATAATCGGTAGTTGGTTATGGAATCTGTGTTATAATACGCATACCCATTTATTTACGATTATTTGGAGTTAGGAAATAACTCCAAATTTTAGTCTCAGTAAAAAATGTTAACGCCTGTGTATTTCTTTGTCTCTAGAACATTATTGAAGCTGTTAGGGTATGGTGCCCATGCATGGTTAAACAAAAATTACATATACTAGCCATATTAACCCAAATGCGAAGGAAGGGACAAATGTAGTTCTTTAACTCTATGCAATTGCAGTATACTATAGATAGACTAATAATTTAATTTAAAGTTGGACCAGTTTACATTGTTATATAATTTAAACAAGTAATGTGTGAGATACGGGAATTGTTGAATGTTTTAAGTAGCAGATTGCTAAAACAGCAGATATAATATATATATATATATAGATATATATATATATATAATATATATAGATATATTATAGATCATATATATATAATATATATTCCACAGGAACTTAAGTAGTTTTTGCAATGGTACCAACATATTTTAAAATTTTCTATATGACGAAAAAAATAGTCAATAACTACCAAAATGTGACTTAATTTCGTATGTTTAAAAGGTTAACACAAGGGATACAAAATGTGATGTAAACTCTGTAGCACATTTTGATAGTTAAACTGAATATGCAATACCAATACTTCCAAGTGATATACGCAACCTTGCAGGTTGTTGCAGATCCTATAGAAGATGGTAAGGAATAAGCTGACATCGAGGCTTTGTTAAATGACAGTGTCTATTTATTTATTTATTTTTCTTTTCACTTTATAGACACGTGTTTATGTATTTATCCCAATATAAACTCTGTAGGCTGTAATTTTAAAAACTATAATAAATGCCGGGTAAATTGTTATTTCTATATGTTTATGTGTGGTATTAGCGAGCTTTCGAAAATGTGGACTTTAGGGTAAAAGATAGAACAAAGCCGACATCACATCAAATATTTTTGCAAACTGACCCGATCTTAACAAATAATTTAAACAGACAAAAGCGCACAGTGGTTTTCGTTACTGGTGGAGATGTGCTCGCTCAAAAACTTGTTGTGCAATTCAGAGCTGGTGCCAGGATTAGTTAAATTTGGGGTTTTGGTTTCAGTTAGATTTTTTTTTTTTTTCATAAAAAAACATAGATTAATTCACTTTATGCTTTTCAATCCCTAATGCAATTACATGGTTTATTTCACATTATCAGTGACGTTGCTCCATATTAAAATATGGCTCTATATTTATACTCTAAACATATTCCAGTAAGGTGTGTGTGTCCCAGGCCGACCTTTTTTTTTTTTTTTTTTTTTTTCTTTTTTTTCCACCAATGGAAATATACCTAGTGTTTACTATTCTGTAGTTTTGATCCAAAACATTGTGAACCATGTTTGTTTTGGCTAATAATGCGAGCTATTTGCATTCATTTTTACATTTTCGGCAGAAGTTGTAAAATGATCCATTCCTTTGAGGATATTTTTGAGTAGGATATACGTTTTTGTCCATAGCAAAATGTAAATAACGACTGCATTTAACACAATATAGTCAGTTGAAGAGTTTTAACTGTACTTGTAATTGTTGAAACAGTTCACTTAGCCTATTACATGCTATTTCAGCTATTTTAAGTTTGCTTTATCTGAAGTCAGAAATATATATATATATATTTAATACACACACACCATATGAATATACATTAGCAGAGTATTGGCTCACTTGCAAGCAGAATTGCCTGATAATTAACTCTGTTTCTAAATCTAAAAAAAGACAATATTTTTCAAATGTAAATTGATAAACCTACAGATTCTACATGTGAGGGCCACCTGTTCTCAAACTGTTTACTGGCCACTTGTTGGCAATCAAGCGGAATGCAAACAGTTTAAGGTAATAGGATTACTAGTGTGTCTGTAATTTGGTACTTTTTACATTAAAATAATCTGAAAGTAAAGTGGTCTAGTAAACAGGTGTGCCTGTTGAGAATAATAGGGTGTCATTTGTTAGCAATGCAGCCAATCATGAGGCTATACCTATACATTTCTTTCAAAATTAAGGTAAAAGTAAGTCGTGATGTTGATGCTAGAAGAAGAAAAAGAAAAGTTAGACAGAATGACACAAAGTGGATATCAGCACGACATCAAAAAGACAAAAAACAAGGAAAACTATGGATGTAGAAGACTGTTTTAACAAGAAACAGTTTATGACCGTTGAGTGCAAATATTCCCATACTCCTATGCATTGCACTGCTTTTTTTATACATCACCCTGCTCTGAAAGTAAATCCATTCAGCTTCAGAACCTTGGGAAGACTGGGGAGGGCCAACACGAATTACCTCTGCCGTATTATCCCCAAACAATTGCAAGGTCACTTCAACGTTGCCAGAAAAAAGAATAGATTTCATTTGCATAAAAGATGTAATGTCCTGCTGTTTAAAAAGTAATACCAATCTTGGTATGCTGCAATTACCATACAGAATTACAAACGTTTTCATGAAGCTTTTTCAGATGCATGGCCCCAGGGGGGAAATACTGGTACAGTGTCAATAACAATTGTACATATGCTTCAGCAGTAAGTTACTATGATACAATATTGCAATTTTTGTATATTTGCCTATGTTACAGTGAGAATAGTTATGCCTAAAAAGCAGATAGTCTCAACAAAGGCAATTTTGAGCTGCTAGCGGTAACCCTTAAAATTGTTTTTTGACTGAAACATACCAGTACTGGCAATGTCACTTCAGCCTTTCTCTTTCACAGTTTTGCCAAATAGCGTCTGGCCATCCATCCATCTTTGCCTGTCAAACTCTACACGATAACTGGCTTCATGTTGCACAATTCATTACAAAGTGGCCACAAGTAACTTAATTCATTGAAGACAGCAGCTGAACCTATTAATTTACAGGTGGGAGTGGGTGAAAGCAGGACAAATACAAAACTAAAACAATGTGAAATGTCTTGAAAACTATAATTTACAATTACTTAATTCTATAGTCTGATTTGTGTGTGCACCAGGTAATTAAATCAGAGGGGGAAAACTGCAGTATACTGCAAAGTGTAGTAAATAAAATGGGTCTGTAGATACAAGGGATTTTAATGTTCAAAAGGCAAAAGACATAACTTTACATCAAAGAAACATGCACAAAACAAAGATAAGCACAACCGTAAACTTTCACACCTATCAACATTCACTTTAAGTAAATGAAACAAAAAGATATTGTCAGAGTGCTTTAGTTGCTGCTAGTCCTTTCAGTCTTTGCTTAGGTAGCACTGTTCTTACAAGGACTTCATTCACTGTCTCTCCAGTGCACTTTCTTAGGTAATTTTCTTATTGTCTGGTTGACAGCCTTCAATTCATATGAATAATAACTGGCAGGTACTTAACATCAGTCCTATAAAAGTGCCTTTTGTCATCCACTGCTTTCTTTGTTTTCTACAGAATAATTTTCCTGCAGACAGCACATGAAATATTACATGTTGTTTGAAGCCTGTCTAACTTTACAGCTGTCTTGCTTTTACTTTCATTTAGAAAATTCATTTTGTATCGAAATTTGTAGGTGGCCTGAAACTTTTGCACCTGGTTTCTCTTGGATATGTAAAATTAAGGCAGGTTTACAATTTTAGTGACTGCAGAAAGGTACACTGATTGGAAAATAAAGCTCAAGGATATACCCCTTGAGATACTGCATCTCCAAATGACTCTAAGAGGCAACACCCAGCACACCAAACCTCTCCCAGTTTACACAAATAACATTTCATCGCCTATAGTAAATGTAGGTAATTCACTGTGAAGACAACAGTGAATCAGCAACAGCCAGTGAAATCCGCTTGTCTTCTAAATTAAAGTTCAACAGACTGTCAACCTACAAGGCTCTGTACACCTAATTAAACGATATACAGTGACATTGGAGTACTGTACTGTAGTACTACAGCAAGCACTTGAAAACAAATACACTGTTAAACCTAACTAGCTGATCTGTTTTGAATCTGACAGAAATCACTCAATGCTCCATCTGAATTAAGGTTTTAAAACTTTGTTAAATTATGTATGCTTGAGTGTTTTATATATATATATATAGGGGGAGAGAGAGAGAGAGAGAGAGATATGTGATATAAAAATGTGAATGGCAAGCGGTTTGAACATTTAACTGATAAAGCACCCCTTTCTCCAGCCTAATTGGCATACTTTAATTACAAGTAAAATACCAGTAGCACTTGTCCTCTTTATATGCTGCTGGATGTCATTGCATAGTTGCCGAAAGAATTTAAAATTGTATTAACTGTTGTTAATAAAATCTAGGATAACACAACTGAAATTAAAAATATTTTTTAAAAAATCATTTGAAATCCATCACAAAAGATTAAAAAGTAATTTTGGATTAGTTCGCAAATCTTGTTAAACAATACATTTTTTGGTGTTGCAGTGCCTTGTGTCAGAATCACAGCTAGAATTTTCCAAGGGAGTAAAATGTAATACCAAACTAAACTCAAATGTCAGGATCTCAAACACTCAATTTGATAGTGATTCTTTGCATTACATACAGTATTTAATATATAAAATGGAGAGAGAGAGAGAGATATATATATATATATATATATATATATAATATATATATATATATATATATATATATATATATATTAATATATACGAATCTAAATGGCTTATTATTTTGCTTATATAGAATAAGAACACTATCACAAGATTTTAAATTTATATGCATGTCAAGTTTACACACTACTGTATTTGCTTCAGTTTCTTTTTACATTTGTGTTATTATACTTTAAGTGTGGCCTGCCAGTACAAATGCATCTCACAATTTCTTTTTCATGTTTTTTCTTTTCTTTTGTTGTTTTATTTTAGATTTGTTGGCATCAATGCGTCTGACATCAATTATTCAGCTGGCCGTTACGACCCTTCAGTTAAGCCTCCATTCGATGCTGGTTTTGAAGGAATTGGTGAGGTAGTGGCACTGGGACTCAGTGCCAGCGCCAGCCACACAGTGGGTGAAGTCGTGGCCTACATGGGAGATGGTGCTTTTGCTGAATACACAGTTGTGCCTGCCAAAAAGGCGGTACCTGTGCCCTCGGCAAAACCTGAATTCCTCACCTTGATGTTGAGCGGAGCCACAGCTTACATCAGCCTGAAAAAGCTTGGCGCGCTGTCTGAAGGGGAGAAGGTTTTCGTGACAGCAGCAGCTGGAGGCACAGGGCAGTTTGCTGTGCAGTTTGCCAAGAGAGCTAAGTGTCATGTAATCGGAACCTGCTCCTCTGATGAAAAGGCTGGCTTCCTGAAATCTATAGGCTGCGACCGCCCCATTAACTACAAAACTGAGGACATCCGGGAAGTCCTCAGGAGGGAGTACCCAAAAGGCTTGGATGTGGTCTACGAGTCCGTCGGTGGGGAAATGTTTGACCTCGCCGTCAACCGCATGGCCACCAAAGGCCGGCTAATTGTTATTGGGTTCATTTCAGGCTACCAGACGGCCACTGGACTCAAGCCTGTAAAGACTGGGAGTTTGCCTGCAAAGTTGCTCCAGAAGTCTGCTGGCATCCTTGGGTTCTTTCTGCCTCACTACCTCTCTGAATACAAGGTGGCGATGAAGCACATGCTGGAGATGTTTGAGAAAGGTGAACTAGTATGTGAGGTGGATCTGGGTGAGATGACTCCAGAGGGCAAATTTTTTGGTTTAGAATCTGTGTTCCGTGCTGTAGATTACTTGTACTTGGGTAAAAACATTGGGAAGATTGTGGTTGAACTACCTCACCCCATCAGCAGTAAATTGTAAGCTTACAATAGCAGTTGAAATTGGAAATACAACCAGAGAGAAAAAAATCACTTCAAAGTGATTCTGGAAGTGCCTAATTCATGCATGAGTGGTAAATTTACTGGAGAATGTGTTTGACCTTAAAGATTAAAATGTTAGAAAAAATCAGTTATTATGAAGTGTAAAAATTTAAATCCATGTATCCTTGTACTATATTACAATACTGTACAATAGCGAGATAAGTGAGATTGTATAAAAGCTGGTATATGGAATCTGAAATAAAACGTATTTTCATTTAAAAATAGTATTAATTTTAAAGGATATTATTAAAATATAAGATTTGTTAAACATTTAGTGAGTTTCTTGTCCATCAATATTTAGTGAAAATTTGACACTAACAAATTTGGCACTGCATGCTGTATATTAGGGTTCAGCTGTTAATGTTGATATTTGCTTTGTTTTATGTGGGAACTACTTGTCCACACGCCTGAGTTATTTAAACAACAACAAAAAAAAAGATATTACAAAGCTTTAAATAAATAACTTACAGTGTTTAGGTTTAGTATTTTGGGCAGGTTTCCGAGTGACTCACCTGGTAAAAACACATCGACGTGGTTTGCTGAATGAGTCATACAGTCAGGGGAATGCAGGCTTGTGTCCTGGCTGTGCAAAGTCGTCAATCTCCGCTGGGGATTCCACAGGGAACGTCGCACTGGCACTGGTGATCCCATGGTATAAGGTGGCAACATTGTCAGTGATTTGTTTCACCTCGCCATGCTACAGTAGCCCCTACTTGTCAGGCCTGGCGTGCTCAAATTAGACACCTGCAGAGTGGGCCTATGTCTTCCAGGGCCAGGTAGCTCATTGACATCCACTGTTGGGCTCCTGGGCAGAAAGAGGTAATTGGCTTCATCGTGGGAGCAGAGGACACCCGCTGACCTTAAGTTTTCCTGAGATGTTGAGGGGATTGTTGCGATTTAGGGAACATAATTGGGCATTCTAAGTTGGGGAGAAAACGGGGGTTAAAATATTGCAATAACAATCTTGAAATATATTAACCACCTTTTAATTCTCACTTTGCAATATGACCTCTAAACTTTTCTTTTATCAGGGTTCATCTTGTGTATCTGTAGAGGATCCTTCTGTTCACTCTACTTTTTCACAAAGCATGCCCTGTTGACAAACCAAGTTGTTTGTATTCCCCAAAGGTAGTTTTAGATGAAGGGATACATGCTTTCTCTCTTATTGAAATCTGATTAGGTCACTCTGTGAGTCAAACAAGGGTGATACTTCTACAATTTGCACAGTTGGAGGTTAGAAAATGATCCTGCTCACAAAGCAAACACAAATGATGTTTTTACTATAGTGACACAATGTTGGTAGGAAACATATGTGTAGAGATATGCAGTTCCTAATTCTCAGAAATTAGAAAAACATATCAAGTATTGTAAGAAAAGGCTCTTCAGCCCAAGGAGAACTTTCCCATGCTAGTAGATTATTTGCCCCATTTATGGGAACCTAATTTAATAGTGCCTCTTACATTCTGATCTAGCTACCTACTTAACCATTTGGAGCACAATACTTTTAAAATTTAACAAACAACGTTGCTGTACTTTATAAACGAACTACTATATATATATATATATATATATATATATATATATATATATATATATATATATATATATATATATATATATTTTTTTTTTTTTAACCTTTCTTGAATTGCTTCCAGGACCTTTTAGGCTAGTACCTTGGAATTAGGAATTTTCTTTTTCATTCCTGCTTATCCTAAGTAAATGAGGGAGCACACTCTTTCCACACTTCATTGATAACTATTTACCAGTAGACAATTCCATGGAATGGTAGTAATGTAATATAACCATTCCATGAATTAAGGGTATCAAAAAACTAGGCAAGGCCACTCTATTGTAACTAGTGAAGGAAGCACGATTCCTATGGAATTAAGTACACCTGAAAGACCATTCAAGGAGGTGCATGTCTTTTAGGTAGACAATTGACAGAAAAAAACAATATATTACCCAGATCTGGAGTGACTGAAACAATAAAATACAAATCAAACAAAGAATTATGTAGGTTACACACATCAGACCCGGTCCACTTCTGAAACAGAAGTTTATAGGGAGTTTTATGGGAAGGGGAAGGGGGGATTGGCGAGTTGTGTGTATTTGTCTGTGTATGACTTCCCAGCTTCCTGCCCTCGATACCCTGACTGTCATCGGGGCCCAACACTGAAGGTGAACCTCTGCTGGAATCCCTTGGCCAACAATTGAACTCTATTCTAACACAGACTTGGTACCTGCCTGGTGAAATTCTATTTTAAGTAGGTGGTTAACTCTTTGACTTGACACAATAACTTTTTAAGCATACACAAATCCAAGTGCTACATTGATCTAAATGGATAAAAGTTGGATAAAGGTTCTTACCCTAAATAAGGAAATGTAAAGATTTGCATAATACTTCATTACTAGTTCAGACATATCTCCTGTTGTAATTAGGGAGGTTGCAAACTTGGGTAAGTGGTTATTTATTTTAGTAAATGATTACTTGAGTATAAAATTAGGGATGATTTTTTTTTTTTTTTCACTTTTCACAGCATGTCCAAGTACACTTTATCCTCACCATAAGACTGTAATACAATTTTTTATAAAGACAATATAGTTATAATGGCCAGATTAAGAGGCAATGCATTGGAATTTGTACTTGAGGCTTTTCTCATTCTAAAAAGGCCCACAGTTCTTTACAGTACCTTTTTTCTCAAGCATGATAACAGCTTCATTTTATTAAGCAATACAGTACACTAAACAGTAAAAAAAAAAAAAAAAAAAAAAAAAAAAAAAGTTGTTTAGATAACCAAATCACACATTATATCATTTAATTTTATAAATATGGAACCAAAATTGAAAAAAAAAAATTAAATTAAGCAATTAAGTCACTGGCCCTCGTGCCATGCTGTATTTAAAACAATTAAATGACACCTGTGTTTTTATTTGGGTAATGTTGCCAATTTATTCTAACTGTGAACATTGTATTCCTCCTCAGAGTCCATACACTAAATGCCTAAATAATGATTTGTTACATATGTGACCTTGTCCAAGAACTAGCTACCCTTACATCCTTCCGTGTTGATTTTGCAAATCTGGGCTTTAACTCTTGTCAAATTAATGAAGCCTCTGAAATCTTTTCCTTCTTTCTCCTTTTCATTTCTAGAACAATAGTCAGTTGAAAATGTTCACTGGTATGCCTACATCTTATCAATCAGGCATCAGCATAAGTCTGTGGCTGCTTCTTATTTAATAAAGAGTCCTGCAGAAAGTACCTCAAAACATTCCATGTAACAAGTGTGCAATATCCTTTGTAGAGTACAGGACTTTTTATTGTGTGTGTTTTTAAGCAGAAGATGCTGGAAGCCTGACAAATTATATTATTTAAGACAGATGACTGCCTGAGGGACCTGTAGTTTTGGCTTCCTGTTTCTGGCTTTTATTTCAGTAACATTTGTGTTTAGCACAGGATGTGTACCCGCGCTGTGCTTTAACCCCCTTTCACTGTTTCTGTCAAGTCATAGTCATTTTTCTGCATGTCTCAGTGCAGCCTAGAAATCCTTGTGGAGTTTGCTGCCACATATATGTCTGACAAGGATTTTTCTTTCTTATACTTATATTATGCACCTATCATGCTTAACCAAGCAATCACGGCGCTGTGCTTTTATTTCAGTATCCTGGAGCCCGTTTCACAAAAGCAATTTGCGACGATTGGCAATCGCAGACACCTCGCAAATAATAATAAAAACAATGTGTTTCATAAAACTTTCGCAGGGCTGCGACATCGCAGATATCCAAGAACCCTACGACTGACAGAGAGCAGCCGCAAGTAGCAATTTACATCGCAGGTCGTGTTTTAGGACCTACTATGGCGCTCATAGCTTACTGTGGAACTGTACACATTATTGAACGTATTTCTCTGTAAAAAATATTCTGATGACAAGATGAAATTGTCTCTGTATTTTAAAACTCCACCAACCACACCACACACAGTGTGCATATATGTTTTAGATATATACAAAAGGTTTAAATCATTACAAAACAAAATGATTTATTTAATGACGTGTGACCCGAAGTTACGTGGGTAAAAAATAACAGTAACTGAAGCAATGTCAAGTTGTAAAAACAAACACGGTTTATTTATTAAATACAATCATATACCAGAAGTTTATTCAGCATGATAATAGCATTATTGGGAAGATTACATTGCTTTAAACTGGCGGCAATGCCGTGCAGCAATTATTACGTGAATAATAATAATAATAATAATAATAATAATAATAATAATAATAATAATAATAAGACAAACAAAGCTACAGTTACAGCTACAGTTCACCGCAGCAATAACAAAGGTTTTTTGTGGCAGCAGCAGCAGCCACCTCCATGGTATTACCTGCCCACACTTTTAAATAATAAGGCTAAACGCAGCTTGCTTATCAGGAATGCTCTACAGACTAATCAAAGTGTCAAGGTAGCGAATGTGCTTAGCTGGCTATATAGGTTTCGTCCAAAAGCCCATTTTCAGCTGTGTAGAAAGAAAAGTAATCACAGATCAGTACACCTTTTCCTTAAATACGTTTGCTTCGTAACGAAATATACTACGGTGTTTCCCTTGTCTGGTGAAATTATATATATACCGATAGCAAATGAAATTCTACACATTGAATTATTTTATTTATGTATTATTTTTCTCAATAACAGTCATCGAAATTCAGTGCTTACCCGGCATATTAACACCCTGCCTCTGCTAACGAATGATTGGACAGCTGTCAGGTCTTTCACTTTCCCTTTGGCTACTCTATCCTTCAATATTCATGCAGAATACAGTGAACGCCCTCTGCTTAGTTATGATTGGACAACTGCGTAAAACTTGGCAGATATTTGACTCTCCTATTGGTTAAATTTACAGTCAGCCTCTGTAACTGAAACAGACACAGTTTTTGCCCCACCAAGCTAACTTACGATTGGGCTACCGCAGAGACAATGCAGATATTCAATTGGTTGATCGTATTGCAGTTGTAGAGTACGTACAAGCACAGCATAAGCGGGAAGCGCTGTCAACAGACTGCTGTGGCGCTTTTGTTGGAAAACGTGTTTAAAGCTTTCTTTATTTTCCCTGCGCTACGATCTATAATTTATGAACAACTGCCGCGGGCACCACTTTGAGGACCACTGCAATAGAAGAACTTCAAAGTACAGCCTGCCACTTTACAGCTCCAAATCTTTTTCGACAGAGAGGTTTGGTTCCCTTTCAATTCGAAGATGACCTCCAGTACTTTTGGGATATGCCTGTTTGTCAGGTATTTGCACACCATTTTATATCAAAGCTGCTGATAGGCCTCTCCATGGAGGGATGTTCTCGGTCCCTCCTCCTCGGTAATAAATAGTGACTGCACAGCGACTTCAGTCTCTTTTGGCTTTCACGAACAGGTAGGTGGGGTGAATATAACACTAACCTCTTCTGTTTGTGTGATTGACTCTTTTAAGAGTTTTGTCTCGAATATTTCCTGTAGTTCCCTTGCAATTTTATTGCTGGAAGTCGGCTTGCCACTTCCCCGGAATCAGACTCGGCAGCTGAAGGCTGAGTTAACGCTACGCAACTGCTTTTCATTATATATGTATTAATTAGGGCTCGCAAAATTTTGGTAATGGTACTTGCCCTTCGGGCGGTCCATTGTCGACATTTGGTTGTCCAAAAAATGTCAAGTTGCCCATAATTGACCTATGGACTGATTTGTACAAAGCACACTGTACTCAATATAGGTACAGTATCTCATGGTATCTCACGCCAAGGAAATGCATGTTCATGGATTAGGGAGTGGTTAACATGTAGAAAACAGAAAGTACTGATTAGAGGAAAAACCTCAGAATGGAGCGAGGTAACCAGTGGAGTACCACAGGGATAAGTATTAGGTCCTCTGCTATTCCTAATCGGCATTAATGATTTAAAATCTGGTATAGTAAGCAAATTTGTTAAATTTGCAGATGACACAAAACTAGGAGGAGTGGCAAACACTGTTGCAGCAGCAAAGGTCATTCAAAATGATCTAGACAAGATTCAGAACTGGGCAGACAATGGCAAATTACTTTTAATAGAGAAAAGTATAAGGTACTGCATGCAGGAAATAAAAATGTGCATTATAAATATCATATAGGAGATACTGAAATTGAAGGAATCTATGAAAAAGGTCTGGGAGTTTTTGTTGACTCAGAAATGTCTTCATCTAGACAATGTGGAGAAGTTATAAAAAAGGCCAACAAGATACTCGGATATACAGTGAAAAGTTATGATTTTAAATCAATGGAAGTAATGTTAAAAGTGTGCAATGCATTAGTAAGACCTCATCGTGAATACTGTGTTCAATTCTGGTCAACTCACTACAAAAAGGATATTGCTGCTCAAGAAAGAGTGCAAAGAGCAGTGACCAGAATTATTCCGGGTTTAAAAGGCATATCATGTGCTAAAAGAATTGAATCTATTCAGTCTTGAACAAAGAAGACTACGTGGCAATCTGATTCAAGCATTCAAAATTCTAAAAGGTATTGACAATGTCGACCCAAGGGACTTTTTTTCGACCTGAAAAAAGAAACAAGGACCAGGGGTAACTAATGGAGATTAGACAAAGGGGCATTCAGAACAGAAAATAGGAGGCACTTTTTTTACACACAGAATTGTGAGGGTCTGGAACCAACTCCCCAGTAATGTTATTGAAGCTGACACCCTGGGATCCTTCAAGAAGCTGCTTGATGAGTTTCTGGGATCAATAAGCTACTAACAATCAAACGAGCAAGATAGGCCGAATGGCCTCCTCTCATTTGTAAACTTTCTTATGTTCTTTTATACTTTTTCAACATCAAAATTCCATAGTTTTTCCAGATTTCCATTTTTTTTTTTTTTTACCAGACTTGTGTTTTAGTTAGTTTCTACTAGTTTTTTGATAGTTATCCACATAGATGGGCAGCCGCAGAGCATTATAGCTTTTTGATCCAGAGCAGAAGTTGCTCCTGGTTTTCTAAAAGTTTTTGTCAGAATCTGGAGGTGCACATCTAGCAAGAGACAATGCAGGTATACAAAAGAGAAGTAAGATATAATCTAATAAATGTCCAATATTTGAGAACGATGTTGCATTATTTACAAAAAGAATATACAAA
This sequence comes from Polyodon spathula, assembly GCF_017654505.1. Classification (NCBI taxonomy): domain Eukaryota; kingdom Metazoa; phylum Chordata; class Actinopteri; order Acipenseriformes; family Polyodontidae; genus Polyodon; species Polyodon spathula. The sequence goes on along the minus strand of NC_054536.1, from coordinate 65,003,808 downwards.
GTTGTATTCTGCAAGCATAGTTGTACCAAAATAGGATAGTATAATGGTACCAATAGTATATTAAAACCAGACCATTTGGCACAAGTATACTTGCAGTATGTTACTTTTTTGTAAGGGATGATATTGGATTCTGATCCAAACTTCTTTACACCCTCTGTTAAATGTTGAACACTATGGGTAATGAAAAATAACAAAAATGAAATAACAAATGTGCAAGTGTTGTGTGTTGAACACAAGTCAAATACTTAATACTGTACACCCTCGCTATAGCAACCCTGTTTGGGTCCAAAGCCTTTTGTTCGCTACAGTAAAAGGACAACCCAAAACGAACAATATAAGCTTCTGGAGTAAGTTAAGGAAGTCACCTTGGATAAAGGATAAACTATTAGACTGTTTTATTCTTTGATTTTCTTTATTATTACAGTATGCACTACTAGCACTAAATAATAATAATAATAATAATAATAATAATGAGACTGTGAATAAAGGTAGAATTATAAGTACAGTACCTATCTGTGGCTTGCTGCATCCAGTATTCTGGCTATATCCTATTCATTGAAGAACACAGTCTATCCCCCCCCCCCCAAAAAAAAAAAAAACGCAAATATTAATTGAAATCTTGGTTCCTTATTTAAAAAAAAAAAAAAAAAAATGCTTTGCCATGCCGGTTGCATAGAGCTGTACGAGTCAACATCAGCAGCAGTTTTTTTTTTTTTAAATCAGTTTTTAGTCATATAATTAAGGCCATATAATAGGATATATATATATATATATATATATATATATATAAATATATATATATATATATATATATATATATATATATATATATATATAGCGGCTGATGGTTTGGACACTAGATTGTTGCTGCACTCAGTACAATAAGTTACAAGCAAGCACCATACATTTAAAATAAAATTACTGGTACATTTTATTAATCACATTAAAGAAATGAAAAAAAAGCGATGTTAACATGCTTCGTGCTAAATCTGAGTCAGTGATAATAAATGGGAAATAACGTTAACAATTTTATAAAGGTAACAACAAGATAACAAAATGTGAATCATGGTGAGCAGAGCAGAGTACAGTAGCTTGTAATTCCAGTCTGTAACTTTGTTTAAAAAGTCATAGCCTTTGCGGGATTTGGTCACAAGCAATGTGTACGTCACCCCGGAAATCACTCAAGCATTACCAATGAAATACATTGATCCCTCTAAACGTGCTTTACCAGGATGATCTGTGAGTGGAATCTCGATTGGAAATCACTATTTGATTAAAGCACAGAACGTTATATTATTATAAGTAAAAAAAAATCGGATTGCCTGTTGGGCAAGCAGCCAAAAATAACACGTTGTTCGACAGTTTTTTTTGGTTGTCCCGGAACGTTGGGCTAGCGATTTTGCAAGCCCTGTGATATATATATCTTCAACAGCCTACATTGCGTAGCGATCGTAATATGCTTTCTAAGCCTGACAAGTGCGGAATAAATGGACCGCTAAGGGTTAATCAACTCACCCATAAAGCTATGGTTAGATATATTTAAAAAGTTTCTTCTTCTCTGTCGCTCTTTTTCTCTCTTCTCCAGATCTGTAGGTTGTGCCACCCCACTGCAAATGACATGCTGCAATGGCCATGTGCTGCATGTGATGCAGACGCCATCTTAAGTGCTCCACTCCGCTGTAGGCTTCATGCTGCACTGGTTGTATGACTACACGGCAACTGTCTGTAGGCTATACTCCACACCATTGCAAGCTACGCGCTGATCCTGGTTCTGTGACTGCAAGCAACCCAGACACAGACACACAGCCCAGTGCTTTGGTGCTTTGCCCTCGGTACTTGGTGCTTAGTGCTTTGGCACCCCAGTGTCTGTTGCTCGACGTCCGCAGTACCCTCAGGTCCTCCGTGCCTCAGATCCTTGGTGCTTCGACGCCTCAGCGCCCTCAGTGTTTAAGCACATCCTGACGTCGGTGGCTTCGTGCCTCGGTGCTTCGGCATCCTTGGTACCTCGAAAGGCACACACCTCAGTGTTATGCCCCTGCGCGCCATAGCCTCGGTACCTCTGTGCTTCGACACCCTCGGTGCCTTGAGGAAAATACGCCTCGGCACTTTGATGCCTTCAAGGCTTGTAAGCAGTGCGCTTTGGTGCCCCGACGCCTGATAGCCTTGGTACCTTGGTGCCTCTAGGACTATACGCCTCATCGCTTCGACGCTTCAAGGTCTTTAAGCCTTGTGCTCCAGTACCCTCAAGACCCTTGGGTCCCTGCTGCTCCATAGGTTCGGTATCTCGGTTCTTCGACACCCTCGGTGCCTCGAGGACTCATCGCCCCAGCGCTTGATGCCTGCGACGCTCTACAGCTCCCTACAACGGTGTCCTGTGTTTTTCAGCACCCTCGACCCCAGTAGCCAGGAGCTTCGGTGCTTTGACACCCTCGGTGCCCCAGGGCCTCAGCACCTCGGTGCCTTGAAGCCCTCGAGGCTATTCAAGCAAGTCGCTGAAGACAGGGAAACAAAAGATACCATTGTAAATTAACACCTGACACAATGCAAGAATGAATTAGTTACATAATCTAGAATTACAATGTTGCCATATTTATCACTGGTAACATGCATAACTACCAGTCATAATGGCTGCGTTTCAGCTCTGAACTGTGTGTGAAAGGATAGACACATGTCTGCTATATAATTCCATAAAAGCTAAAGATATGTGTCAAATATGTGAGGGGGAACCCAGAACTTGGAACCTGTGTTTGATCTCTACATGTGTCTCTTCTGGAACAGCACAAAGCTATTGTTAAGACACCAAATCTCACCTTACGAAACTGTTCTACAATCAAAATGCCAGTTCTGTTTCAACCACACTCCACCATCAGCATACAATTGCCTTAGTTGCCAGAATACTATCAGGTACTGCACCTGTAAAAAAAAAAAAAAAAAAAAAAAAAAAAAAAAAAAAAAAAAAAAAAAATGGACAAGCATCCCAAAAAGTCCTTCATGCAGGATTGGCACAGGTACCTTATTAGTGACTGCCAGCAAAGTATTGGACTATACCATTATATAGTGTGAGTAACGGTTCCTGTTTTGCCTACCACCATGAGCCACTTAAAAGTGCTGGCGACTATGCAGAGGCTTGGTGAGCACCATTTTTCAGGCGGTTCGAGAAACGGCAATGCTCGGCCTAAGCCCTGGTGTACAAGCCTTCCCTCAGCGTGCTAGTATTTTTTTGACCTAATTGCGAATCTAAGTAAACTAATTAATCACAGCTGCCCAATCACAATGACAGGGTTAGAGAGGTGACATTCTCCAAAATCTCCAATTTGGTTTTTAATCCCCATAGCAATTTAGTTCCTGAATATCTAAGTTTTCCCTGTATACGCTCCAAAACATAGTCAAGGTTATTGTGCTGGCTTTCAATATTTATGATTTCTCTTACTGGCGTTCCAAAGACTTTTTCTTTAATCAAAAACAAACCAGGCCTGACAAGCAGAGTGGTCATTGTGGCACTCGTTTCATGAGAATAGGGAAGTAACTTTATTAATCAACAGTTCCTGATTAATTGTTTTAAAGTGTCATCCATACATTTTCTTTCAATTTAATAATCCTTGCCGAAAACTTAACAATATCCCCAGTGATTTGAGTTTTATTGAGGGCTAAGCTTGTGGAGAGGCAGTGACACAAATAGCTCAAGTGAGCTGAGACACCTCCATGGACAGTCTTCACAGAGCTGACAGTTATGAAATACAATTATCAGTGTGATCTGCTTAAGAATTCATCATCAGCTCCTGCCTTCTGAAGAAATCCTGAAAAAAAAATCGCCAGACATACAAAGGAGCCCAGCTGATAAGGAGGCATCATTTTCCTCCAGCCTTAAAACTGTAATTTGAAACAAATTATTGTGTGCCTGAAGCTCATTGGATTACAGTTAGCATTATATTATAATTTTGTAAGCATAAATCCTTTGAATATATATTTTTTGAAGAATAACTGAATTAGGGATGCATGCAAAGTATCTAAGCACCAATTAAACTCAGACATAAAAATAAAATTAAACAAATGCACTGTGCCAAGAAAAGGTTAGTCCAATTCTTAGAAAAAAAGACAAACATAGCACAGTTTCTATTACAAATAAAGGTACTATTACTACAGTCTTACCAACAACCTTCGTTCTTTTTTAGCTTTAAAAATAATTGTGCCATACATGAGTTAACCCCTTGATTCCCGAGTTCTGTTTAAAAAATACATTGCTGGTATGAATAAAGGGAAAGTCATAAAGCAGCTAACGATATAAACATTGCCACTTGCTACATTAAAGTATTGCTGACTTTAAAATGGTGCCATAGTTTTAAAAATATAAAGATGTACAATTTAGCCCGTAATGCTTGAAAACAACTCGCTTCTAAAACATTTCTGAAAAGCAGAACAGAGAAGACTTTAGTAGATAGTCACAAATAGCTGTACTGTGCTAACCAATACTTAAAAATCTGTCCATCTTTTTAACAATATTTCTTTTTTATTATTATTTTTAAATTATTTATCTATGAAGTCAACAATGGAAAATGTTACATACCATCCTGTGGCAGGGTGATTGCCCTGCACAATGGTAAATTAGTGTTGGTGTGATTTATGTGTGGGAATGGGTTTATTGTGTGTTTTTGGAGTTGATGTGTGTAATTGAATTATTGTTTACAGACGGGCGCTCGATTGAGACTTGCTGCCTGCTAGGCCTGGTTGAGGGGAAGGGCAGCAATTGATTGGCTGTGCTGGTGTTCATTCAGCAGGTGGGCGGGTCTTGACTGAGTGTCCGTCAGTTTAAAAACATCCGCAGGAGATAGCTCGGGGCTGCTGCAAGGACTGTCGTTTTCAGGGCACCTTTGATTTATAGTTTGTTGTACTGTTTTTTATTTTGCACTTTTTGTACAGCTTGCTGTAATAGTCCTCTGTGCGTTACCATAGCTGGTAATGTCACATGACCACCTTTTTATTTACTTTAGTTTTCTGTTTGTTTATAAATCCTTCGCGCCTGTGCCGGTGTTTCAACACTCACATCTGTCTCTCTATGCTTGAACAGCGGCTACCCACACGCGTGACACGAGTAAGACCCTGTCACACATCCACAAAGCCCCAGATTGTCCTTTTTCTGAATCATCATCTAAAGCCCCTTTCACACTGGCATGTTTTACCTGGGTGAGGACAGTGTCATGTGTGTTAGCTACGCGATTTCACACTGCTTTTGATAAAGCACGGTTGACCTGGGTGACAGATGCAAGTACACGATGTACACGTATCAATGCCCCGGAACCAGCACGTTGCAAATGTTTCTTCATCTGTGCTGCAATCTGGCTCATGGTGCGTCTCAATCAACAGAAATATGGCTAAACAGAAATGTTCATTGCTCAGGCGTGGCTGTTTGTTATTTTGTCAGCTTACAAACGGCTGTCATGCATTTTGTCAAAGTGTGTCGACCCACATCCTAGGGTGGGCCACTGCGACCCAGGTCAACCCAAGTTCATGGTTTCACATGGGTAGGAGCGCAGGTGTGTCTGAAGGTTTCGGCTCAAGTGCTCCATTTACAATTTATGCCCTACCACAGTTGCAATAAAAGGCAGAATAATCTGATTAACAAATTTTTCCCGTTTATTAAATATGTCATTTTTGTTTGAAAGTTCGGGACTGACAAACTACTTGTGTAGGACAAACTACGTGTTTAGGACAGAACACTAAACAGTAATTCTTAAAGCATTTAATTACAAGTCTTTGGATGCACAGAATCAAAACACACATAAACACACGTATTCTATTCGGCAAAATTATTATAAATAATCCAAAATAATCTGCACTGTAAATGTTTATCACATTACCATTTACTTCCCATCTCAGCATAGTTATGTGTGCCATTTACAAATCAAAAACTTTAACCTCAATTTAAAACTATATAACAATGATAAACTTTTTATTAAAGCCAAAATAAAAATGATCCAAAGTGACTGGGTATAACATTCTGTCTCTGTAGACTCTTTTATGTTAAGAAATATATCAATGTATCACCGACTGCTGTTATTAAAATGCAGTCGCATCTAAAGAGTGGAAATCCATGCAATAAAAATCCCACACGTGTATAGGTGGGTGATCATTTTGAAACTACAGTCAAACTGTAAATGTTTATACAGAATGTTTTAGAGATAATATATAATACAGTTAAAGAATCAATACAATATAATTATTTTCTTTTATTTTCAGTTTTATTTTTGCATTTTTGAGTAATCCAATGACCCTTAGAAGTACCACCAGGGGTATGCATTCCCCTGTTGAAAACCCCTGAAATAAGGTGACTATTAGTCAATTGTCCACTCTTCCAGTCACTAGCCTCTTTGACAGAAAAAACTCACGATTCTATCTGTGCTTTCAAACACTTCCAGGCCCTTCATGAGAACATGTGTACAGTACCCTTCGCTTGCACTGATTTAAAGGGTTGAATCCATTAGTAAATTCCTCAATATGAATTATAGCAGAAAAGAAGGTTATTATTAGCACAAACTTACTGTATGCTTTAACGTTGTGAGTTATATGATTAGAGAGGTGCAGAGCGTTCCAACCCTGAATTATTTGTACCACACCAGGGCTGCCTATTTTTATTTATTTATTTATTTGTCACTTTTTTTTTTTTCCATCAATTTAATTAGCTAACATTTGTCTAAGCTTTTTCAGTGGAACATTTGTTTACCTTCTCATCGGGGCTGACAGGGGCCAATTAGCGGAGTGAAATTGTTTAACCTACTCTGTGCTCTGCCGAAAGGAGTGAGGTGTTTGCTTAGCTTATAAAAAAGTGTACTGTCGAAATAAAACCCAAAGAACTCGGGCATGTTAAAGCGTTTGTCACAAGAATCGCCACCAAATTATGTAAGCAACTGCACTGCAATAAGGTTTTCTTTGTGAAAAAGACTTATGGCACTTTATCAATTAAATAATTTTGTATTGGTACACTCTAAATGTGCGTGTGTGTGTGTGTGTGTGTGTGTGTATATATATATATATATATATATATATATATAGCATTATTAGAAATAATTCATAAAAATGTGTTCATATGTCATTTAAGAGAACAACAACTGTGTAATATAATACACATTATAAAGAAAACAAGTCTATCCTTGTTCACAGTTATACCTGTTTCATACAGGACATCTAATAGTCATAAAAGTAGTTTAATAAATTTACAATTTTATACTAAATGAGAGATCCACAGTAGTAGAATAACAGAGAAAACTATATATATATACCATAAATACGTATAAACCCTACAAGAAAATGATTTGTTCTTTATTACTGATACAGAATATGTGACGATTCCTGTAGTTCCTACTTACATTAATGCATTTCAGTGTATTGTATTGAATTGATTGTACATATTACAAAATAACCCCTTCCTCAGACATGTTTGGCATCATGGCTATTGCCTGGCCATTGAATTGTCCCTCATATATATATATATATATATATATATATATATATATATATATATATATATATATATATATATATTAGGTCAAGGTGGGGTTGTACGAGAACATGAGAGGAAGGGAAAAGTTTGTCAACTTTATGTTATAGTAGGTAATTAGGTAAATGCGTCTGAAAAACAAGTTATTTTGAATTGGATTTAACAAATGGATATTTATAGAGTGAAAATATTTTAGATAAATAACAGATCACGTTAAGGTTTATGTGATTCGTTGGGATGATTTGTTAACAATAGGAATGAGCTATTTAATTACTTAAATGGAGGGAATAATCTACTAATTATCCTTTTCCTGAAGTTTATCCATGTTCAAAGCTGGAAGCAAAAACTGATGTCAGGGCTTGATATTACAGGTACCTGTACATGATACCTGTACAATATCATCATATAGGGTTATGAAATTTAGCAACACTAATTGCATGCTTTAGTTAATCGTAGTCGGAAAATGTATAAAAAATAATATAGGAGCTATAAATTGTGCTTTTTTTTCACTGCGTTTGAATTTGATCATTATTAAATGCAAAAGTTATTAAAGAAAACAACAACAAAAAAGAGTACTATATAGGAATTACTGTAATTATGAAAAAATAATCTCTTATTATTAGTGCCATTGACAATATTAGCCCATTCTTCATACGGATCAACCCCCCTAAGCCCACCAATGGGTTCAGCAAGTTTTGCAGACAATATTTGGCGTAACCTCATCTTTCATAACCAACTGCCCATTCGATTACACATCTTGAAGAGGCCAGTTACATATTATATGATACATATCCTCTGCTTGATTTTCAGATGAATTGGTAAAAAGGACAATCTAGTCAACTAAACAGAGTTCCAAAACTGATGTTTTCTAGCCAAACTATTTGGAATTTACTTCTGATGAAACTATAAACCGTGGGGTTTCTTACCTACAGAAGCGTATAGCTGCCATTACGGTAAACCGTGATAATTATCATGTGCAAGTGGAAACAACCCGCAATTTAGCAGGCTTGAGAACATAACCCACTAATGCACGACTAATATCCTATAATCTATACTGTATTTAAATATTGAGCTTGCATTGTAACATCTATAAGTCGCCTTGAATAAAGGTGCCTGCTGAATAAATAGATAAATAAATAATCCAATATCACTAGCACTAGTAAAAATTCACAAATCGGGGGAGACTGTCACACATGGCTGATGTAATAAACAGAATCCTATTCTATTTTAAGAACATAAAAACTTTTACAAACGAGAGGAGGCCATTCGGCCCATCTTGCTCGTTTGGTCGTTAGTAGTTGGTTTCAGACTCTTTGGATTAGGCCTGAACCATAAGGACATGTTAGAATGTTTAGCACATTCGTGTGGAATTGCATGCAGTATAAGACTGATGTGGAAACCCCAATCTGATGTATCAGATGTGGCAGTGTATTTAATGCAAGAAATTGAATACTCTGGACCAGTGGTGGGCAGCTGAAATGAATGGAAGGGCCGCATGTGTGGCCGTAAACAGTATGAGGGCCACAGGATCCGACAACACATCCACATGCCGGAAACTGCCAATACATAGATAAAGAAATAATCAAAAATACATTCACTGACAAAAAAATAAGCATTTTTACCATTTCAATTGAATAACAAACATAATTCAAAGTAATAAATGTGCAGTTCCTATTATTGTTACCATTTTTACAACCATTTCCTAGCAATGGCAGTCATCAACGATGTTTTCAACCAATGTTTTTCTAAAAATACAATATCTTCAAGGTTTAGCCTTCTTACAAAATCCTTTAATGACAAGTAATACATATTTACCAAATATAGCGAAAATCTTATTTTTGTGATATAACTCTTTGAAATGCTTTGTAAAATAAGGGACTGGGTAAAAGAAAGATACCACTTTGCATGATATTATTATAATTTAACCCTTTAAGCATTGAGTACTAATAAAAGTATGCTTCATTCTAGTCAACTGATGTCACTTTGTTACACTTAATATTATGTCTCTGTTTTGATAATGGTATTGTACCAAAACCCCTTCAACATGAGCCAGTCCATTTCCAGAGCAACTCCCTCTGCTTCTTATTTTGAGAGAACTTGTTTGTAACACTTTTCTGTGGCCACATATCTCCCACCTTGTGTGTAGCACACATGGCCTTAAGGGCCACCTCCCCACGTAAAAGCCCAAAAGTCTTGGTCAAGTCCTCGGCCAAGAACAGAGGCATCAAGGGGCCCATGGGCGGCAATCCTGGCAGCGGAAATGCTGACAGTGGGGTGGCACATTCCAGCAATGGAAAGGCTTCTATTGGCAACACTGGCAGCTGCAATACTGACAGCACAAAGGCTGGCTCCTCCAGCTGGCGCAATCCGGTCAGCGCCAATGCTGTCAGCGGAAATGCCGACATCATAGCAAGGTCCTCCTCCAATGGCAATGCTTTTCAGCAGACATGCTGACAGCAAGGCAAAGTCCTCCTCCCATGGCCCTGCTGGTAGCGGAAATGCTGACAGCGGGGTGACCCACTCCAGCAGTAGAAATGCTACCCGTGGCAACATGGGCAGCGGCAAGGCTGACAATGGCAATGCTGTCAGCGGACATGCTGACAATGCCAAGGCTGTCTCCTCTAGCAAATGCAGGTGTGGCAGTGGACATGCTGCTGGTGGCAGCGCAGACAGCAGAAAGGCAGACAGCGGTGTGGCCCACTCCACCAGAGACCACATCACATCCCCAGTGGTCAGCAGCAAATGACCCCCAGGCGGTGACAAACAAGCCTTCCCGGGCAACAGCGAACAAGCCTCTCCATGAGACTGTGAACAAACCGACCCAGGCGATGGTGACTCTTCTGACAGAAAACATTCAATTGATACAGTCACTACAAACATACACTTTTCAGCGGATGAAACAACCACTAATAAAAGAACACATGTAACCAATTCAGCTAGCCTCAAAAGAAAACACTTAAGCGCCACAGCCACTCTAAACAAACAGTGTTTAACAGAGATATTAACTAATACTAGATTACAGCCAAGTAAACGAAAAGCCACGCACTCTCAATTATAGAAAGTTACATGCAGCTGGGTGAAAGCTGATCGACAACAAAGAAAAACTCTCCAGTGTGGAAAAGTGCACCACCTACATTTTTTAATACTGACCTGACACCAATACAACTGTTTGAGCTATTCTTTAATGATGGTTACTTAATTTCTTGTAGAAATTACTAATTTCTGTGTGCTCCAGAAGGGTAAACCTAATTTGAATGTAACTAGCTGAAAGGAAAATTTTCTTTGCAGTTTTATTCTGCTCAGGGTATGCCCTTTTACCAAAGGACCAGAGGTGAAAGTAAGCCGGTACAGACTACCGGCAAAACATCTTGTCAAGGTCATTTTATATTTTGATTTATCAAAACACTTGTTTAGGCTACATAATTTTTGTTTGTATTTAAGCAAAAGAACTTGCAGTACCTCATGTCCCGTTCATGTTACAGGATGACAGATCGCTATGGTAACCGTCGCAGGGTAGATCGTGACATTTAGCCAAAGATATTCTATACCAAGATAGTCAACTCTGCTGATTCTCTATCGGGACTTTAGTCACTCGCTGCGCAGAGAATTATGGGATTTAGAGAGTGCTCCAGCGAAAATGTTCTATGGAGAGTCAATAGAGCCATGTCAAATTTCGCTCTGTAAGCAAAATGGTTTCAGTCCCGAAATGATAATACAGTAATGGCTCTGCATCCTTTCTCGCGGTGCTCCAGTGCTCGTGGTGAATACACAATTATTGGTGATTAGTGCAGTATTTGGAATCCAGGTTTAATGCTGGCTGGAACAGCAACAGCTCCTGGTTATTAGCCATCTACTAAATACAAATAAACAGTGGTTAACAAAACAAATACAAACACACAGTTTAGTTTTTTACAACTTCCTGGTCCTTTCGTAAAACCATAACAAAGGAACAGTTTGCATCATCACATCGCATCATAAAATACCCTTAGCACGCCTCCTATGATAGCTAGTTCAATCACCTCTCCTCCAATCCATGACTGACACATGACTTCTGGTATTGTCATTCTGCCCCCTTCCTGGCTTCCGACTGACCCTGGAATGAGCTGCCGAACCGTCCAGTACCAGACACACTGTTGCTGTTATACAGCACCCTCACAGGTTGGGAGGGAGATTGTTGACTATGATTCATTCACTCTTTGTCACAGGTCATTATAGTAAAAATACTGTGATATGAAAACCCCAGGTCTGTACTGCATGGCGTCCTTTGTTTGGGACACAAACCTTTTGGGCTGTAACTTTAAGGTATTTAAAAAATCTTTCAATTATGTTCATGTAAACCTGGGAGGGTGGCCGCACACTTAGAGGAGCTTCATTGACTGATATTTGTACTGCAGCTAGCTGGGATACTCAGCATACATTCAGCACGTTACGTTCCCAAAAGTATTGTTGGTGGTCGTCTTCGAATTGAAAGGAAACATTAGGTTACGGATGTAACCCTGGTTCCCTGAAAGAGAAGACTACTTACAAACCTTGCGAGCATTTGCGGGTTCGATGCAAAAGAAAAAGCGATCTTCCTGACTATTTATTCCCTCGTTAGGCAAGACCGAGGACGTCACTCCCCGGAGAGGCCTATCGGCAGCTCTGACATAACATGCTTTGTAAATACCTGACCTGTAGCAGGCATATCCCAAAAATATTTTGTTGGTCGTCTTCTGTTTGAGGGAACTGGGGTTACATCGTAACCTAAGGTTATCACAGGCCAGTGATTGCCATTTTATTATAATTAAGGTCACACGACCTTAGAATATCCGTGTTATGTGGGGACTCGCTGCAGTGAGGAATAAAAAACATAATTGGACAGTCCAAATTGGGGAAAAACTAATAAAAATAATAACTGTTCACTCTAAATTAAAAAGTAAAAGTAAAAAAATAAATAAAAATTCATTTTGTGTGCCAGATGTCATTGTAAAAAATAGCCCTTGATTTCAACTAGATTTTTGTTAAGTAAAAAAAAGACAAACTTTGGAATATGTATATCTTTGTGATTTCAGGGAGTTTTTGACACGGTTACATTTTATTACTCTTTTATAAGGCAAACACATCTCTTCAACTTGGATTATTTTATTTTTTTTTAATAGTTTGATGAAGTAAACTGTATAAACGGAGAGTTGTTTTTCCAGTTGCAGGTCTATTCAATGGATATTTATTTATAAGAATTGCTCTAAGACTTAATGAAAAAAGAGAATGGATGTACCAGCTCAAAAATACATAAGGGCCCTTCTCTCAGATGAACAGTAAAAATAGCTTCTCCTGCACCTGTTTCTGTCTAGATGCTTGCTTTCTGTAAATATCTGTTAAATGATAGAATGTTAATGTAGTGGCCCCAGTAGTTTTAAAATAGCTGTTAACTATTTAAGAGGGTTAATCAGTAGATATTTCCTGTAGAGAATAAGTGATCACTTTTTTAAAATATTTGTTTTCTATCCTAAGCTATGAGCTGTAAGGTGTCCTTCATAGCCCCCTGCTGTAGGAAGAGGTTGCAGAAGCATGCATATTTGGCTCACAGAGTGACATAAAGGCAAGCAGGTTATGGAGCTTACAGTATATTTCCATTGGTAAACAAGGTTTGCTTTACTACATTTAGAAAGAGTAGAATGCACACAATGGAAATTGTTAGTGAAAAAAAGCACATCTCTTATTTCCATATCCTGCACTGTAAAGAGTTAACTTCCTGTGTTGAAATTGTTAGGCTGTGCAAAGGATGTTTACATCATAAAATTAAACTCTTGACTTCAAAGATACAAAGATAAATACAGAGATAGACAGATAGACAGGTAAATAATAACAGTGCTATGAAGATTAATTGTATTTAAAATTGTAGTTAGCTTTTATATATATATATATATATATATATATATATATATATATATATATTCTCACACACAGTGCTCCATCACTATAACGTGGGTCCGGGGGACAAACACAATATGAAAGTTATAACCGAAGAGCATTATAAACAGGGGAGAGGGTGGGGGTGGTGTGGGGTGGGGCGGGACACGCGCGGGACACATAACAACACACATCTGACTAAAATACAAAATAAAATAACTCCCTCTCTATAATGCACATACAGTGAAGCAAAAATTTAACTTTCTGTGAATTAACCATGCATAAAGCACCATGTTATCAACACTAAAAAAAAAAAAAAAAAAAAAAAGTAACATTCCCACTCATGGATCATTTTAATTTGCAGTTTTTAAACTATGAATAGGCTGGCTAAAAAGTGGTTGGGAGTTCAGTTCGAAGCGATAGACAAGCGAACCAAGTGTAAGAAGAGTAGGTCGGGAGGGGGGAAAAGGGAATGGGCTTGTACCAGGTTCGGCTGCCAGAACGAAGCTGAAGTGTCTCATCTTCCAGAGAAAGTCGCAGCAAAAAAGTTAATACATTAGGAAAGATAACCACGTAATAGGTCTAATATTTATTTAGTTATAAAATTAATGCTGAATAAGATGTCTGTGTAAAGATAAAGTGCCAGCGCAGCTTTTCTTCAGTTCAGATACTGTATCAAAAGGGAGAGACAGAAACGGAAGTTAGACTGAGTTGTTTTAACAACACAGGTACTGTATTTACTGTAGAAATATTGCATGAATCACCAGTATAGGGAATTGGGGGACATGCTGTAGGAGTGTTACAACCATAGCCTTGTAGCGAGGGAGCTATAATGTTATGCTTCTTGGCCCAGAATCATCCTTTCTGGAAGTTAATTTACAATACTAATACACAACACAATACACAACACTCATATGATTTGAAATCCAATAAATAAACGTATGTCTTTTTGTAATTTTAGAAATATGTAATAAAAAGTAACCCACGGCAGGGTGTGCAGGAAGACTATTATTATGGCAGGCCCTGGGCCCGTGTAAGGCACGAGGCCACAGGCCGAGTCCCTTCAAACCCCCAGTTAGTGCGATAAGAATTGTCTTACCGCACACCCTGGAGTGGGTTATTTTTCTTATAAAATGGCTACGTGTTTTTTTCTTGAAAATAATCACACAAACTAGTTTTTTAAAGGAAAAAAGAAGAAATGTATTATGTATCCTTCCACTGAGAAAAAATTATCCCTGAGGACTGTTTCATTGTGACATATATTTTTATATTTTTTATTTGCCATAAACATTACATTGAACACTACCATTTATAATAACATTGCTAGATTAAATAGCACTTAAAACCAGGAATTAAATAGGAATTAAAACCAGACTGATTTCCCTCATCTGAGGGAGGATTCATGGAACAGCACGGAATTTCAGAGGCCAGTAACCAATATAATTTCCCTGGTCTGTAAACCAGCATTAGATAATATGTGGACAGCAGTCCTGCAGATTGAGTGGTTTGTGTAATGTACTGAAAGTCCAACTTGCTCTGAAATGCGAGGCATCGTGTTTCCAAGATAATTAACACCAATAGGTACTTTTGTAAATATTTTTTAAAACTGTTGACAGAGCACATAGAATCACCAGGCTACACAAACATGTAGCCACAAGTACTTTCACGGTTGATCACATTGACTTCTTTATGTTTTTTTGTTTGCGCAAAACAAGGCCACAGACCATTTTCATCTGTATTGATGACAAGCAATTTCGGTGTCAGGTTGCGCAGTCCCTCACATCCTCAGCGAGCAAAATAGAATTGTATATCGAACCAGACCTTGTTTAAAAGCCCAACCACTGTGTCAGCAGAGAGAGCAAGAGAGGTTTGAATTTTGTTTAAATCTGTTTCTGAAATCGGAGGGTGGTGGTTCTTCTTCACTCATTAATAAATTGTTCAAATCACAACCTCGTAAAAGGTCAAAATGAACTTGTGGAAAGTCTCTCGTGTTAAATTATTATTAAGGCGTAGTAATATCAATAGATCAGGTAGGTGAGTAGGTCTATAATGGCATAGACGTGTAAAAAAAATATTACTATTATATATAATGATATAGATAGAATTTTTTTACACATTCTGACATAACATACTACATCTATTTGGCGCTGTTGTAATGATTTAATAATGAATGGTTCTAAATACTTATGCTTCAACCATACTACATAAAAATAGTGTTTTTTCCTTGTTCTTCATTATTATGCACTGTTGGAGATATTAGTTTTCATTGGATATAAATGCCTGTTTTGTTTTTTTGCATCTATCTAAAAGGTTGATGCAGACCTTACATTTTGATTATAAATATATGGCTCACTGATATGTTTTGTCAAAAAGCAGAAGCTTCCTTGAAAAAAAAACGATATACTGCTTGTTAAATGCACCTTTATATCTTTACAAATAAGGACAATACAAATATTTAGAGGATGTTTTTACCAGCATCCAATGGGCTAGTAGTAAAGACAGATACTGTGCTTGTTGTATAATAGAGGAGACCAACAGGGTGTGAATTACATATCAATCAGAAATAGGTTCTGTGGTAAGGGTCTACTGTTAAATTTAAATTAGGTGCTGCAAATACAGCATCACTTGAAACTTAAAAAATCAGATAAGCAATTAATAATATAGTGCCATTTATCTTCATATTTATTATTGTGGTATACTATCACCAATAACATCCTTTATACGCTCGGGGGAGAGCATGACTGTGTCACAGAGGCTCGGCTGAGTAGCTTTGATATATTTATTTAGGTTTTGGGTCTTTAGGAGGTAAATACCCATTCAGTAATGGTTACATTTCATATCTGAAAGGGAACTTCTTATTTAACCTGTTTTGTTATTGGAATTTTGCTTGAATAATACCACATAAACATTTTGAAAATGTTTTATAAATACTCTAAACACATGAAAATAGTAATTTCTTAACAAGATAATGTGACTTTTACAAATGCAGGCCATGGTATTATATTCTCATATTCTTTATACATATAAAGCTGCATATGGGTTACAGCTTACATGCTGCCAGGATTTTAATATGGTTTGGCTCCTTTGAGGGGTAGTTGCTATGCAGTGGATCCTTGGTATTATTTCGCTGGGATTACAGATACTTGAAATAACAGCCAAGTGTGTTGTGGAAATAACATTCATGCCCGTAGATGAAGCATATTTATTTTGCTTTCAATTAATATGCAATGGCTCCAGGGAACTGCTGCTCAGCTGTGTCCTTTTTCCTTGTTGTGCGCTTACATCTTTAATGGTCCTTCAGTGTATTTTTGTTCTCAGAATACCTTTTGTATAGGTTACTCATTTAATAGTGAATTCCACAAATCCAACAAACAGAAATACATAAATAATATTAAACCAACGGTCTACCACTGCATCTCAGGACTATTACTTTGTCTGGTTTTCTGTTCCATTGTTCAGATGCTATCTTAACACCCATAGGAATAAATAAATGAATATCATGAAATGTATTCAGATTTTTTGTGTGTTCAAACCAAAGCAGCGAATGAGTGAGAATGTACAGGCCTAGAATAAATTGACTAAACACATTCCTGTTGTCTTCTGATGAACAAGACAAGAACCTTCAGAACGCTGGATGGAAAAAGGTGATTCTGAAACATAAGGAGCTCATGGAGGGAGGTATATGACATCTGTCAGAGATCAGGAAATATTACAGTCTGGCTTGGCCAGGGTCAGCTTTCCCTCCTGTAGTCACTTAAGTTGTCATGACATTATGACACTTCTTTGGCAATACTAGCGGAGCAACAACACACAGACATAACACACACAGATTTTTGAATAAATGTATTAGAAAGTATTCACCCATAATAGCCCACCTGAGATGCAACATTTTCAGAGGGGTCCTGCGTTCCCTGGTTCTACACCTGGGTGGGCTGGGGCACAAGAAGGTCAGGTGACTCACCCAAGGTCGTACAGGGAGCCAGTGTGGCTGTGCTGGGTTTTTAACTCCTCCACTGCCGAGTGAGTCATTAAAGTAACTGGAGCTCTTGAAGCGAAATGAAAGGATGCAATGGAAGTGCATTTCAAGGAGAGACCTGTAAAAAAATAATTAAACATATACTTTAGCTCAGTGGTTTTCAAGCTTTTTAGGCCTGTATCCCTTTCCGAATAGTCTACCGGGTACCCCCATCTGAGATAGGGTCAGCTATACCTATGAAAACAGGAAAAAATATGCTCTTTTCTAATTACTAGATTAAGTACTATAAAATGAAAAACTGCTGGGAATAAATAAATAAATAAATAAAATACAATTACTTAACCACATTGCAAATGCACCAACTAAAAATGCAATGTAAAATGATTTCAAAATCTAGACTCAAATAAGTATGCCGAAACGAGTCCAAATTAAGAGTCCAAAAACAGGTTATGCTAAACAAAACTAAGGTTCCAATTTAAAGCAAAATCAAAAGCAATTCAACAAAAGATATGCATTTCTTCAAACAAATGCAGGTGTAGAGAGAAAACAGATTTTTTTTTTAAACTTACAAATATTTTTGGTTATAAAGCTAATCTGTTGAAAGTAGAAAGGGGATTGTTACTATTTATTTATTTATTTATTTATTTATTTATTAGCAGGTGCCCTTACCCAGGACGACTTACAGTTGTGTACAAAAAGAAATACATATCATTAATTACAGCACAATTAATATAGCGTCTTTCATAGTGGACCACCATCACATCCCACAACTGCATTTTTGAAAAATAATAATATTGTGATTTTGCTGTTATTAATAGTTACCAGTGGTGAGGAGTAGGGTAATGCATTCACATCACAAAGCAGTTCTTCAACAAATTAATAGTGAAAAAAACACATACAAGCATTGCAAGTAAAGATAACAGTTGTGTCACTCCAGCTCCAGTGCAGAAAATGTGAGTGATTGCACTGTCTAAAGTAGGACAGCCCAGCTGAACTGATTAAACTACTAACACTGAACATTTAAACAACAGAAAGTAAATTTACCTAGTAAATACAACATATTTAAAAGAAGCAACATCATCCAATGACAATCTTTCAGGTTTTGTTAGCCCAATAACTGCAGTAGCCAACCCACTGCTATTTAAATACCATATGCAAATCAGCCATGTGTGCACTCAATGCTCACTCCCTGCCAGCAGCCAGCTGGTTGTTTATAGTTAACCTCGCACAACAGAAAGGAAACGTACACCAGTACGGCTGTTATTTTATTAGAAAGCATAGTCAACATTGTTGATTCGATTGCTAAGTCCTAAAGTACTACAACATGGTAGAAAAAGAAAACAGCGTTGTCCGCCATTACAAGATTTTTCTTGCGTATCCCCTGACGAGAGCTTGCGTACCCCAGTTTGAAAACCGCTGCTTTAGCATAATGTGTGTATGGGAATATGTACATGTTGTAAATGTGACTTCAACTCAATATTCCATTATAAAATCACAGTCAAATTCACAGCTAAGGATTATGTGAGCTGGCAAGTACTTTATATTTAGTATTCCGCGTTTTCAAATTTTATCTTTTAAAAAAAAAAAATCTGGGAATTTTTCAGAATTTATTTTACATATATTAAAATATGGATAAAATTGGTTAAAAAATTGTTTTTAATTGAAACATCGGTAAAAATCGTTGGGAAAAAATCTCAATATACACACTTTATATGTGGAATATGATGCGTAGCAGTTCTGGTTTCTGTTTAATAATGTCCCTGGCATGTATGATGAGTAGAATCTGTGCAAGTCAAAGCCGTGTTTTCCCAAGTTAGCTGGTACTTTTCGAACATTTGCACAGTCGCTGTGCTTGAGGAAATAGTACCTCCAGGTATGAAGATGACATTAGCACAAAACAAGCCAGGTTTATTCACCTTGAAATCATAAAAAGAAAATTGACAGAACTGGGTGATGCAAGCCATTGGGAGGCGTGTCAAAAATCACAATATACATTTACATCAATGCCTTCCATATAAGTTTACCAACTAAAGCATCACCATTTTCTGTCAAATTTTTACGATTAAGATTGTTGGTGTTAAGCAGTGTTTTAGCTGATGGACAAACAGTACTGTCGCATGAAGTCACCAATACATACCTCTCTGCAATAAACAGTGGCTGTCTGACAAAGCAGTCCTCTGACAAACTCATTAACACAGTCATTCTGTGCTTTCTTTTTATTAAAGCATGTGTAAAAGCCTCAAATGGATTGCTTGTCTCAGTTCATTTTCCTGTTTTAGTTTAATGTGTCACTCGAAACATTTATTTTCTTTTGAATATTCATAAACTGATTTAAGTTTTCTCCCCATTCCTCATCCACTGAGATATTATATTTAGTTTTATTTTTTTAATCAAGCTGGTAGTTACTACACCCAGCAATTGCCACAATAATCAAACTTTGACTGACCAACATAATCAGGTGATAATGTCTTTGTGAAGTGACAGAGAACCACGTTTGAACGTTATTTGATCCTCTGACATCTAAACATCTGCTGTATCCTAGGATACAGTGTAGGCCTGCTTATTACAATGTCATAGTCAAAAAACAGCACTTTAATCAAAATATTGTGTATTTCCTAGAAAATAGTACCAGGAAAATATTGAATTATAAAAAAAAAATCCAGTTAAAAAAAAAAAAAAAAAAAATCCTGTAATTTTTCGGTAAAATTCGTAATAAACCGCAAATGTGGAACCCTATTTATATTACGTTCTTTTGCACTGTGGGATAAAACTTGCCTGCCTATACACTATTGATTGGTTGCACACATTTTACTGTTAGAAGTGATGGGTGCGCTTATGGTTGAACAAAATTGAGTTTCTTTGCACATCATGACATATAACTGGGTGGTAAAATAAATCTAGCAGCTGGACCTGTTTTAAAGCAGTTGTTTCAGAGTGGAGACCATACAATCTCTACGCATGATGAGATAAGGTAGCTGTTTGAGACGTATTCTAGGGAACAGTGATTTTATAGTAGCTACAAATGTTGGGTCCTCCAAATACCTGACTATGGTTCAAATGTTCAGATTCATGGAAACCTTTATCCTATATTTCTCATTTTGCAACACCTGCAGATGTCACTGCTAAATATAACGCTCATGTTTGACATTTTAAAATACAATCCTGGATGTTTTTGATCTGTTTCATTTGAGCATATCTCCTTCCTAAAAATGAGAGGTGGGGGGTTATACCATTTTATAATCCAGGGCTGGCAATGGAACATGAAACAAGCAGTGTGATTGGTCAAGCAAGGTTCCAGCGGTACGTATACTGGACGGATATGGACAGTTGGAGCCTTGTCACACATTCTATATCACTGTGCTGCCTCACAGAATTTAAAAGTATTGGACGGTAGCCATCTTGCTTTTACAGTTACAGATGTACAGCTGTAATTATGAAACTAAGTGACCAAACCTGCAAAAAATCTCAAACCAGTGCGTAGACATGAACAATTAAATGAACTGGAAGATAGCAACAAAAAAAAAAACCCTAGTAAAATAAATATAGTCCTTATGCTTACCCCAACTTTGTCACTTAAAATAATGTATTTTTAGCAGTTTTAAAATTATACAGAAAAACACAAAAAGACACTTCTGCACTTTATCCACCCCTCTCAGACACAGACCTTATTACTGAAATCCAAGACATTGTTTTATTTATTTTTATTCCTCCTGTCTGTTCTGCTCAGATAGGTCTGCACTGTCAATGACAGGGAAAAAATAACTCTGCGCCATCTCAACTCCAACTCCTTGTGTATCTTTTCATTGGCAATGTCCACAATATAAAAAATACAGATGTACTTTCTTTTTCATGTTCCAATAAAATTAATTTACTCATCTTAACTTAGTGTGTAGTTCAAAGTTATAAATGGGACTACTTTATTGGTGTCAGGATATTTAATTAAAACAAAAAGAATAATTATTTACCCTAAACATGATGTATGCATTTTTTTCTTCAGATCGATTGTTTGACCTGCATTATAAATGCAATTCTCTTCAGGATGTCCGTATATGTTGAATATACAGACTTCTTTTGGGTTGGAGACACTCGACTTTGTTTCATGCCTCACAATGCCCTGAGGCGTCAGTATGTTCGACATATACAGACAGCCTGTCTGGCCTTGTTGCATACTTATACCACAGTAGTTTATAAAACAAATAATGTTCAGTAATTACATTAAATTTCCAAGTTGGAATTAAACATAATCTTTAGCTTTTTTTTTAAATATTTCATGTTATCGTGAATGAAAAAAGTATACAATGTGAACATATTGTAGTGATCCTTTGGGGGGGGGGGGGGGGGGGGGGGGGGGGGGAGTCTGGATAGTGTAGAGGGTGTGTGTGCTTGTAGGGGTTGCATGTTGTGTGTGTGTGTGTGCTTGCAGGGGTTGCATGTTGTGTGTGTGTGCTTGCAGGGGTTGCATGTTGTGTGTGTGTGTGTTTGTGCAGGAGCGGGCCTGCACCTGCATACTAAAGACAGCAGGAATCAAGATTTACACTCTCACCTCAATAGAAGTAACCTGTCATTCCAATACTGCCACCTTGTCAGTGGAGGAGAACTACATTTTGGTTAGCTCTTTCCTAAATCACTAGTGATTATCTAATTTCATTGAATCTTGTTAGAATAACAATTGTAATAAACATGAATTATTATTTATTAATGTTTATTAAATTGTTTATTATCCGAGTTGATTTTCATGACCCATGGTTGTAGTCTACATACATCCTAAAGTATATCAAACTAAGCATCTTGGCACATAAAGTAAAAAACAAATAATGATAAAAAATAACCTGTAAGTCGATCAGATGGTTCCGAGCAATACTGCAGCTGGTTTACCAATCTATAAAAAACAGCAAATAGGCCTAACACAAATCTTTCATCGAACAACAATAAAAATTACCTAATGTAAAAAAAATACAAAGAATAAAGGATAAATGGGCTAAATAAAATATAAGAAAGCATGTCTAAAGAAAGTTGTGTGGTGTTTAAAGGAACATGGTAAGGGTTTTATTCTAAATAACAAAGTAAAATAGGTTTCAAGTTTCAGCTGTATAGCCACCTAAAGCCTACCAATCGTGGATAAGGCTGTATTTTTTTCATGGTTATCACAGGTTTCATCATTTCTGTTCATTTAACCCATTGCCATGTAATATATAGTTTCCCCTGAAAATGTAAATTTCTCAAAGAATTGTGTAAATATACATCTGCCTTATTGACGCACTACCTGTTATGCTGCGTTTAGGAACCTGGTAGCCGGTTTAGTGCATCTAGCTGCATCAAAGGTCAGAAATATTTCTTCTAAATATCGTTCTGTCTAGCACAAAAAGGGGACATTGCATGTGTCTATTGTTATTTTTAAGTCTATTATAATGACTCTCTCAATGACTTTACTAAGTATTTCTGTATACTTAAAGTTATGGATAGACTAATTAAACTGAAATGTTTTGACTGTGTCTTTCCTAAAGACTATAAGCCCTACACAATGTTTGCTAACCTTAAAGAAAAATAGCAATATGTCATCTTTGTTGCTGTGTTTATATTGTATAGGTGCAAATATTCACAATTTCAAGTACATTTATGCTCACACAGAAACATACATTTACATACATGCAGACATCCACACATAAACACAGATGCATCTATGCCGAATAAAACGCACATAGACATAGGCACAGTCACTTTAGACAAATACAGGAGCTTTAATTTTGAACTATTCCAACCCCTTCACCAATGTTATGTCAAAAAAACACAGTGCTTTAAATGACTAGCAAAGCAACTAGCAAATGCATTTACTGGGGTTTTACGGAGCCCTGTGCTGTTTGTAAACTTGCCACTTTTTTCAAGCTTATAAAGTACACACAGCTCAAGGAATCAGTTTCCAAACCAGTTTCTTTCCAATTGCAACTACATTTAACACTTCATTCTAGAACTTGAACACTGGGTATGAAAGTGTAAGGTCTCCTGAAACCTAGTTCAAAACCTTGTTGGAGTCATATGTTACAGCTTAAGTTAGAAATTAAATCATTCACAAAATAAGTTTCTAATCTGCACATTATTTAAAACCTTAAGCTATACTGACAAACATGGAACACATACAGAGTATGATATATAAGTGACTCCAATAAGCCTTGATGTATTATAACAGCTGTATATTTTCCAGTAGTTACGTGTAAACTCTGAATAATAAATCCTGAGAATATGTTTTGTGAAGTCTGTTTTGATAAGGGTTTGGAGACAGCTTATTCAAATGTTGCTGCAATACCAGCTGTTCCGTAAAATTAAGTACTGCACAGTGCACCCAAAATATGACACATCAATCACTCCCACTGTTCTGTTAAACATTTGACTCTTAATGTACAAAACACATTTTACAAATTCTCATTAATACGATACAGATCTGTATACAATACTTTTATAGAATTTGACAGTATTGTTTTTGAAATGCATACAAACGGTAAAGCTCTCGAGAAGCTACTGCTTCCGATATCCTGACTGAAATCTGTTTTGTTTCACTGTATCATACAACACAATTTAAATGTTATGTGGCTGTAAAATGTTTAAAGTGCTTAGCTACAAATGCCATTATTTGTACTGACTTATTCCTGACCTGTTTGCAACTGTCTGAATTGTTCACAGTTCTGTTGCGCTAATATAACTGGTTGCTATTTGGCTTGCAGGCCTGTGTTGTTGACCCATGTACTTGTGATTTTGTGACCTTTCAACTCGGTTGACTCCACCACTTTACCTTGAGGCAGGTGCAGTCAACAGTTGAAACCTCCAGTTGTACCCCATAATGTTAAAAAAAAAAAAAAAGACCTGCAAGGCCTGCAAATTAGATGGCAAACTTTAGAAAAAATATATTTCTTACTATAATAGAAACAGAGCAATTCAGGATAATTATGAATGTCACACTTATAAACATATGGGAGGGTAAGTATAAAAATTGAGTTAGTAGCATTGTACATAGTTATACAAAAATTCTAATTGAATATCGGTACGTTGCCAATGACATTTTTACCATGACAAAATGGCCGTATCATTCTTTCAGTGTGAAAGCAAAAGGGATAACAGGTTAAAATAATTGCAAGCATTGAACACTCAATAATAATAATAATAATAATAATAATAATAATAATTATTATTATTATTATTATTATTATTATTATTATTATTATTATTATTAACAATCAAATCCTATTGGGATACAAAGTAAACAATAACACCTGTAGAAAGGATTAAAGTCACAACTGTTCAATTGATTTAAACGGGGATCTAAATACCACCGTTTTTTTAATTATTGAAAAAAGGGGACAAAGTCAAAATAAACATCTCTAACATGATGTGTGTTATAATGTTTAGTTTAAAAGTAAGTAAAATGGCAGGGTTGCTCCTATTTTAGAATATAAACAGTGGCAGTATTTAGATCTGTATCAGTAGACTCTTTCGAACAATTGATTAGGAAATCTCTCAATGTCTCCATATTTTTGAGCCTTCATTAAATGGATAGCTGCTAGCATTCCTTTTGGAATTTCAAAGACTGGAGTCACCTTTTTTGATGTCACATGGTATATTATGTAGGGGTTAAAAGCAGGACCAATCACAAAATCACTTTAAAAGCTCATCTTGGATTGAACCCATTCTCCTCGCCTAATGTGAGTTTGGTCACGCGTGGTCCTGGAGCAAGCCTGATCGCTGGTTACATCCGTTTTTTTTTTTTTTTATTCTGTCAAAAACAGAGAGCACTGACATTGACATGGGGTAAGAAATAAAAAACTGAGTGCACAACATCATTTTTGACATACACTGTTTGGCTTGACGTGAGTGCAACCTGTGTAAAAGCAATGAGGTAGCACCAGAAAAAGAAAAAAAAATGATTGATCACTGTGTGTGTGTGTGTGTGTGTGTGTCTGTATGTGTCTGTATCTGTATGTGTGTGTGTGTGTGTGTGTGTGTGTGTGGTGTGTGTGTGTATGTATATATATATATATATATATATATATATATATATATATATATATATATATATATATATACACAACATACATACATACATACATACATACATACATACAACCTGGTCCTGTTGTCCACTGTCGGCAGATGTGGGACACTGCAGCCTGGTTTCTGGCTTCTCCCAGATGGGAGTTGGGAGGTAGAGGCAGGAATATGTAAATAGATGCAAAGGGTGGCAGGAGTACAGGGTTTTGGGGAAAAGTGTAAATTATCATGGTGTTCATGATCAAAATGGTTCTTTGTTGATGTATTTAATTGTTCTGTCCGTTATAACTACTTGGCTGGCTGCTAGTTTGCCGGCTTTAATAAAGTGCTTGAACTAATTCTGGTTTGATCACAGTATCATTTAGTAATTGTAGTACAGTATTGCCATGGGTGAAAACTTTACCGATAAAGCCAAAACGAAAATGCTTTAAATTTTAAACTTGTTAATAGACTAGCAAGCTCTGGCAAAAATCAGCTCGGTTTTATACGGTGCAGAACTAATTTATTTGAACATATTGTTTAGGGACTTTGCAATACCTGCACGGTGGATGTCTTAAATGTAGTAAATTACAATGTACTGGCAGTGCATACCACAGGTAACCAAAGTAACAGTGCTTAGCCCAGTAAGTCAGCAGAGGCAGAGTAGAAGTTATAGGAGATGAGTCATTATTAAATGTGAAATTTAGCATGATATAATGGCTGTAAAATAATTCTGACTGTCACAAACAGGCTTTCCAGGCTCAGATATCCAGTGACTATCTTTAAAAATGATGTGTGAAAAAACAAACAAAAAAAAAAAACAGGTAGACAGCATCGTTGGTTCAGAAATTGCATTGCTTTATCACAGCATTACTCATCTAATATTTTTCTGGCCTGCAAGTTTGATTGCTAGAAATATCAACAGCACAGTATGGTTATTGATTTGTCCCGATATCTGGTGGTACTGGGTTACAGTATATTTCAGTGTACTTTGTTTTGATAGTGTGACGGAAACATGAGTTCTGGTGATAAATCTTCCTCCTGACCTGTGAGGGCGCTAAAGAACGAGAGGAGAAGTATCTGGAAGGGCTGGCCTGACAGTTCGTTTCCGGGTCAGGGAAGTGGGTCAGCCTGGAAAGAAGCAAGACTCTGTTGTAAGACCGTATTGATTTGAAAGGTAAACGAGAGGCAGCTGCAAGTAATAAGGCAGCTGTAACCGTTTACCTAGATATCATGCGGGATTACATATAGGGGCCAGGATAACGCTGATCTTTTCCTTCGTTTGGGTAATGTGAGCAGAGAAGGACTGAGAGAGGAGCTCTCAGAGCGTATTACGTGTTGTGTGTTGTCTTTGTTTATAATTGTCTGTCTTTTTCGCACCACTAGACAGTTAACGCACACCTCCGGAGCTGTCGCCACGTAAAGCACTATCCGGAACACCACTGCACAGAGCACCTGCACGTTTGAATATCACCCAGGACTGGTGACCGTGCCTTTGTTTGTGTGTGAGACTGTACTGTGTTCTTCACCATCCCCGCACTTTACACATTGTTGTGTACTGCCGGGGATTTATTATTTGACGGTCGCCAGACCTGGAAACAGCACAAATAAACACTTGTTCACTGAATCACTGTTGTCTGTTCATCACTCCTGCATCGCATCACCGCTACACCTGTTCCCCTTACCAACCACTTTGCCACACGTGGTGTCAGATCCGGGATTATGGATCGCAATGCACTGGCGGAGCTGCTGCAGGCGCTGGAGAGCAGACGGGATGCAGAGGAGAGAAGGAGGGAGGAGCGCTACACAGCGCTCATTTAACGGGTAGGGCTGGCCATGGCGGCAGTAACAACCCCTACCGTAACATCACCGATGTCGCCCCCGAAGGCTAGGGCGATGAAAATGATGGCGGAGGATGACCCGGAGGCATTCTTGGTGGCGTTTGAGTGACTGGCCAATCGTTCTGGGCGAGCCAGGTGGGACCCTGCCTGATTGGGGAGGCTCAGGCAGCTTACCAAGCCCTGAGCGACCAGTATGCCACTGATTATGACCTGGTCAAGCAGGCTATTCTCCGCCGCCTCAACATTACAGCGGAGACTCATCGGACGCGGTTCCGGGAATTCCAGAGAGCCCCGGAGACACGCCCCAGGGTGGTCGCAGAGCGGTTGTGCGACCACATGGTCCATTGGCTGACCCCCAACAAAAAGACCGCACAGCAGATGGGGGAAGCCATTGTGGTAGAACAATTCTGCCATGTGGTCAGCGCCGAAACGCAGGCGTGGATCCGGCGCCACAACCCCGACACCCTGGAGGAGGCGGTCGAACTGGCCGAAAACTTTGAGGACTCCCTGATGTCGGCCCGGGTCGGGATATTGTCAGACCCTGCCCTTCACAATCACCAACCTCTCCCTCCCTCTCCTCCAACACCACCACCACCCTCGTTCCCGGCACCCAGACCTCCCAGACCGCCGACCCCGTTGGGCCCCCTTGCCTCCCCCCCATGGAGACCGAGGTTTGCCCCCAGCTGGAGTAGATGTGTTGCCCCTGCCCCGTTGCCCTACCAGCAGCAGGACAGATATGTAACCTATGCGCACCCTGTCCCCCCTCTCTGTTTCAGATGCAACCAGCCGGGACACCGTGCCAGGTCCTGCCCCGTTGCCATGGAGTGTGACGTGGCAGCGTGCAATTGGGCATCTGAAACGGGTAAGCATGGGGAAAAAGGTCGGGAGGGGCCCTGTCTGATTGACGTTGTTTTAGGAAATGTGAAAACCCACGCGTTAGTGGACACGGAGTGTGAGCAAACCTTGATTAGGACAGCTCTCTTGGGCGGTGTGTCTTGGCGGCCACAAGGTCAGGTGGCCATCTCCTGTATCCATGGAGACACGGCGACATACCCCACATTAAAAGTATACTTATCGGTAGGACCGATAAAACGTCACCTCGTAGTCAGGGTGGCGGAAAGGTTGCCACACCCAGTTATTCTGGGCCAAGACTGGCCAAACTTTAAACAATTAATGCAAATAATGGCAGTCTCAGCCACACACGTAAACGTGGCAGAAAAAAAAAAGAGAATGAATTGGTGATGTGTTACCTTTTCATCCTGAAATGTTTTCCCCTCTTTTCCGTCCTAGAAAACCAAATAAGGAAAGACGGATCGCGAAATGGGAGGGAGCATCTTTGAGACCCGGCTGGGGTCTGGTGGGAGAGTGCTGTAATGGTAACAAACGGCAGTCAAAGGGAGTGGGAACGCAGTGTGACCAAGAGAGCGAGGTTACTGGACCGACTAGGGCAGAGGCTAGTCCAGCCCCTCTCGATGTACCGGACCTGTGGTACTCAAGCGCGGACATAGTGTGGGGCCAACATAACGACCCGTCACTAGTGCACGCTTGGGGGCAGGTCCGGTCCATTGACGGTAAGGATGTTGATGGTGCTGGGGCACTAGTATATCCACATTTCAGTATCAAGGGGCGATTACTGTATAGGGTAAACCTAGCCGCGGGCACAGGACAGCCTGTAACACAATTATTGGTTCCCCCGTCTTGTCGGACCGAGGTCATGAGGCTGGCGCATGATATCCCTTTTGCGGGGCACCTCGGAGCCGAGAAGACGAGGGAACGGATATTGGCTCGATTCTATTGGCTCGGTCTTCATACTGATGTGTCGAGATATGTAGCCACATGCCCAGACTGCCAGCGAGTAGCGCCGGGTCGAGTGCGCCCCGCCCCTTTGGTCCCACTGCCGGTTATTTCCACTTCATTTGAGCGCATTGCAATGGACATAATGGGCCCTTTGCTACCTTCTGACTCCGGGTATACGCATATATTAGTAGTGGTGGATTATGCAACGCGATACCCGGAGGCAGTTCCATTGAGGTCCACTAGTGCAGCTGCAATAGCCACCGAGTTAGCGCAGATTATGGCTAGAGTAGGGATCCCCAAGGAGATTTTGACTGATCACGGAACCAATTTTTTGTCCAATACGTTACAGCAGGTGTACAAAATATTGAAAATACGTCCCATCAGGACGTCCGTTTATCATCCACAATCGGACGGTTTGGTTGAACGCTTTAATCAGACTTTAAAGTCGATGCTGAGGCGATTCGTAACACAGGAGCAGAAACATTGGGCATCGCTTCTTCCCTACCTCCTTTTTGCAGTAAGAGAAGTGCCACAGAGTTCAACGGGGTTCTCCCCCTTTGAGCTCCTGTACGGCCGGCAGCCTCGCGGCATTCTCGACCTGCTGAGAGAGGGGTGGGAGGAGCACAAAGGCTCGTCTAAAAATGTAGTGAAGTATGTGCTCCTACTACGAGATCGCCTGGATTTGGTCGGTCGTTTGGCCCAAGACAACCTCGGATCGGCTCAGCACCAACAACAGCAGCATTACACAAAAATGCACGGATTCGAACCTTTCGACCAGGGCACAAGGTAATGCTGCTACTTCCCTCATCTGAATCGAAACTGTGTGCTAAATGGCAGGGGCCGTATGAGGTGATTCGGGCTATAGGGAAAGTAAATTATGAAATTAGACAGCCCGATCGCCGGAATGAACGTGAAATTTACCATGTTAATTTGTTAAAGCCCTGGCAGGCAAGGGAGGTCTTATTTATCGACCCCAGGCAATATGGAGGATGATTTAGGTCCCTGTCCAGAGACCCCGAGCACCAGAGCGATTGCAATGGGGGAACAATTGGCTCCAGATCAGCAAAGAGAGCTACAGAAACTTATTGAGGAGTTCAGCGATGTTTTTTC
The DNA here is from genome assembly GCF_017654505.1 of Polyodon spathula. Lineage (NCBI taxonomy): Eukaryota > Metazoa > Chordata > Actinopteri > Acipenseriformes > Polyodontidae > Polyodon > Polyodon spathula. The sequence continues at coordinate 64,973,687 of NC_054536.1, read as the reverse complement.
TGATGTGCCCGGCAGGACAAACTTAGTTGAATATGACATTATCTCTCCACCAGGTGTCACAGTGCGAGAGAGACCATACCGGATCCCGGAAAGTCGACGAAGTGGCGTTCGCAAAGAGGTATGGGATATGCTCGAGCTTGGGGTGATTGAACCTTCCAGGAGTGAGTGGTGCAGTCCGATCGTTATAGTGGCTAAGAAAGACGGCACCAACCGCTTCTGCGTGGATTTCAGAAAGGTGAACGCTATTGCTAAGTTCGATGCATATCCCATGCCTCGGGTCGACGAACTTTTAGACAGACTGGGAAAAGCGAGGTTTATTTCCACTCTGGACCTGAAGAAAGGATACTGGCAAATCCCTTTAATCCACAGCTCCAGAGAGAAAACCGCATTTTCAACACCAGAAGGGCTGTTCCACTTTAAAACCATGCCGTTTGGGCTACATGGTGCGCCTGCTGCCTTTCAGAGACTGATGGACCAGGTTTTACGCCCACATCATGAATTTGCAGCAGCGTATATTGATGACGTGGTGATATACAGCTCCACCTGGCAAGAGCATTCGGCTAGGGTTGCAGCTGTTCTTCAGTCTCTAGGGCAGCCTGGCTGACAGCTAACTTCAGAAAATGTGCGTTTCCTAAAACAGAGACTCAATATTTTTAATGAGAAATAGAAGGGTGAGACCTGTAGTCACCAAAATCCAGGCTTTGGTTGATTCAGCGATCCCCAAAACCAAGACTCAGGTGAGGTCACTACTGGGCTTAGCCGGTTATTACCGCCGCTTCATCCCCGAGTACGCCACAGTGGTTAACCCGTTAGTCGACCTCACAAAAAAGAGTGCTCCAAATTTAATTAAATGGTCAGCTGAGTGTCAGGGGGTGTTTGATACTATTAAGCGTACACTTGGCCAGACCCCCACTCTTATTACTCCAGATTTCACCAAGAGATTCATCCTCCACACCGATGCATCGGATGTAGGTTTGGGTGCAGTCTTGTCCCAAAAAGTAGCTGGAGTAGAGCACCCGATATTGTACCTAAGTAAAAAAATGTTACCTCGGGAACGTAACTACTCCGTAGTCGAAAAAGAGTGTTTGGCCATTAAATGGGCTACTCACTCTTTACGATACTACCTGCTGGGACACTCATTTGATCTGGTCACAGACCACGCCCTACTCAAGTGGTTAAGCGCAATGAAGGACAGCAATGCCCGGATAACTCGGTGGTATCTGGCATTGCAGCCCTTCATGTACCACATGGTACACCGTGCGGGGAAAGACCACCAAAATGTGGATTATTTTTCCCGGGAGGGGGGAGTAATGGGGAAGGTAGATTTAGCCGAGTGTTCCTTCGGCTCCACTCTGAGCGGTGGGATATGTGACGGAAACATGAGTTCTGGTGATAAATCTTCCTCCCGACCTGTGAGGGCGCTAAAGAACGAGAGGAGAAGTATCTGGAAGGTCTGGCCTGACAGTTCGTTTCCGGGTCAGGGAAGTGGGTCAGCCTGGAAAGAAGCGAGACTCTGTTGTAAGACTGTATTGATTTGAAAGGTAAACGAGAGGCAGCTGCAAGTAATAAGGCAGCTGCAACCGTTTACCTAGATATCATGCGGGATTACATATAGGGGCCAGGGTAACGCTGAGCTTTTCCTTCGTTTGGGTAACGTGAGGAGAGAAGGACTGAGAGAGGAGCTCTCAGAGCGTATTACATGTTGTGTGTTGTCTTTGTTTGTTTATAATTGCTTTTTCGCTCCACTAGACAGTTAACGCACACCTCCGGAGCTGTCGCCACGTAAAGCACTATCCAGAGCACCACTGCACAGAGCACCTGCACGTTTGAGTATCACCCAGGACTGGTGACCGTGCCTTTGTTTGTGTGTGAGACTGTACTGTGTTCTTCATCATCCCCGCGCTTTACACATTGTTGTGTACTGCCGGGGATTTATTATTTGACGGTTTCCAGACCTTGAAACAGCACAAATAAACACTTGTTCACTGAATCACTGTTGTCTGTTCATCACTCCTGCATCGCATCACCGCTACACCTGTTACCCTTACCAACCACTTTGCCACAGATAGACATAGGCTATAGGAAATATGTCCGGGTTTGGTCTGTGGAAAATGTGGAAACCCTAATTTCAACTTTGTGTTCTTTTGCTGCCTCCTGAGCACTACACATTGTTCCATGTTTTTTTTTAAAACAATGGCGATTGTTTTAGTGTTTTTATTCACATTTCCTGGGTTATTAATGATCTTGAGGATTGCTTCCAAAGTAGTTTCACTAGAACCGCTGCATGCTTCATAACTGCGTTGCCGTTTTCTCTGGTTCAACAACACTGGTAATGGTGAGTAAAGGACATGACTTTACAGAGTTGAGATCTTCAATGTGATGTTCAGACAGAAAGCTATAGATTTTTCCAGAGGCAGTTCAAGGGGTGGGCAGTGAACATTTATGACTATATATATGCATTCCCTCATTTTTTATTTTAAAAATGAATGTGCATTAACAGAGCATGGAGAAGCAGCATTAATTGTAATTTTAGGTTTTATATAAGATACAGTAAATTGAAAGAAACAATGTTATTGCAATCAATGCTTCATTGCACTTAAATAGTGAATTATTTTTTATTATTTATTTCACTAAATTTAATTAAGAAACATAAATACAATTACTTTCTAGTCATTTTTATGCAATTTGTCATAATAGATTGAAATCTTGTTTTACTTTTACTACACTGAAGACTTTTTTTAAAGGTTTTTTTTTTTTTTGATCATTAATTATGATACCTAAGTGATTATTCGATTTTTTAATGATTTAAAAATCTTGTTTTTTTGAGGGAGAGGCTTCCTTGTAAAATTGTAAAATAAATAAAGAAACAAATACATTAATGTAATTAATTAATTAATCAATCTGTGTAGTTGACTGGTTGGAGTGCTAAAGTGCTAGACTGCAGTGAAGAGGCTACCTACTGTAGTTTATAATTAATGGACAATTCATGGTCAGCACTTATGTAAACATGTGATGTAAGAGTGTAAGGCCACTTCATCCCATTGTGCTCTAAGGACAGCAAACAAGCCAACAGGCAGCGGAAAAACTTTTAACAACAGTGAGCTATAAGCCAGGTGAAAAAAGGAACACCTTGGAAGACTGTCAAGTAACATTGTCCTTTAAATATTCCATTAATGTCCGGGTTCTTGTGGAGTCTAAACTGGCAAGAGAATATTAAAGGTTAAATTAAAGACAAAACAATAATAAACAACTCAAATATAGGTAGAACCCTCTTAAAACACCTTATTTGTTTTGAAAAATGAACTGCAATTTATTCAACACTGTAAAAATGTGGAACAAAAGCTTAATGAATCTAGCCCAAAATGTTTCACGGTTTTTTATTGAATTTTTCCAGTATTAAAGTATTTTCATGTACATTATCTTGCTATGTTGTACATGAATGCAAAATATTCTTGAATCTATATAATATAGTTTATAAGGCAAATGAAAATGTTTATGCAAAAAGTTTAAATGCAACCCAGTAGACATCATTTCCCAGCTTCATTTAAGACACAGTTATGAAAGGATGATTTAAAACTCAAACTTGTGACATACAGGCCTCCTCTTAGCTGCAGATTTTCACAAATTTCACCTCTTGTTCTAGTGCTTCTCGTCAACTGCACTGAATTTATTGTACAGCATAGTGCCTAAGCATTTAGATCATGCTTTATATCAAACTTTTTGACATTTTCTTTTCTGTCCTTCCCTCAAGCCAGATTTAAAGGTGGTCCCTGAGGAGGCAAAAGGCCATTAGACCAGTATTATAAAAATATTATTGACCTTTGAAGAACGAAACTATCTCAGTCTTCGAAACAGCCTTCTTTGAGTTTTAAGACACCATGTTGATCACAGTATTATTAACATATGCCAGTCTTAATAAATGTTCTGTGTCACTTTATTAAAAAATTTAAGTACAACAGTATAATCTTTTATGGTCCCATAAAGGAGGAGGTAGCACTGATTAATTTTTTCATGAAGAGTGAACTTTAGAAGCAGACTGTAATAGGTTACATAATTAATTTCTGCTTTCCATGAACCCAAAGCTATATTTCACCCTTTTTAACTTTTTACTTTGAAATACACATGGTGAATCATTTCATTTGGGTTTTATGTTTCTCTTTGTCCATCACAGGCCTGGGTACAAACGTATAAAAGGGAACTTGAGTCGTTTTTAGACCCACTCCTATTTTTAATGATAGTTCAGGCCTCTATCAAAGTAAAGACCCCCGTGGCTGCAAAAAGGCCTAGAGCTACTATGCAGTATATTGTTAAATGTTATGTGATATTGTAAAAAATAATAATAATAATAATAATAATACAAACTTGCTTCATTTTTACTTTTAAGCATTGGCATTAAAAAAACTATATATATATATATATATATATATATATATATATTATAGATATATATATATATATATATAAATCATATGAATGCCCTTCCCATGAATGATGAAATGAATGAATGAATGAGAAGTGAAGTCCTGTTTCATATGCCCAGCTGCAAAAATAATTAAATAGCACCGCCTAACTGGAATCTCAGCTGGGTTATAAAGAAATGTAAATTCTGCAGATACCACTGTACTCCTGTAGCTAGCTTTGATGGCATTAATAAGAAAGTGAGGTCGGAGTGCAGAATGATGATCTAGTATACCCACTTTAAAAAGAGAACAGAATAAAGCAGTAGCAAATGGGACTCCATTAACATCATACATGGAAAACTGGTTTCCCAAGTTAGTTTATTTATTAGTGTAACTCAAACAAAGGCTAAACCAGGATGATGAGTGTGAGTGTGTGTGTTTATGTATCGCATGTGTCTGTTTGTGTTCGACTTGAAAAAACTCCAAGACCGTTATGTCCTTGACGGATGAAATTTCATGGGAGTCTGGGGTGGGATCATGTTTCTCACAGGTCAGAGGGCAAATACTGTGGTTGCAACTTGGAGGATTGCTCGGAGGCCTGAAGATAACTTCCATTAATTATTAAGTATGACATAGTTCAAGGGTCCCTTAGCAAATTCCTTAATACCAGTGGAAACAGGCTTGATTGTCAAAATGATATTCTTAAATATTATAGTAATCAATTTAGCAACACGCTAAAATAATTATTTGTAACGTGTCCCTCTAAAATGAATGTGACAGTGGTAATAAGGCCTTAATGTACTTTCGGAATTATGTGTTTATATTATCCTAAAGCTGCGTGCTCGGAAACTGCCATCTGTATGCATTGGCTGACAAAATCCTCTTCTTTTCAAGCAGAATTAAACTGAGGCATGTGACTGTTTTTTTTTTTTGTTTGTTTTGTTTTGTGGCATTTTCAAGTGTTTATGCTCTGGTCCATGTTGCCATGATATCATAATAAAAACATGAAGTCACTGGTATGGATTTCATAAAACTGTAGCAAACCCACTGGAGGAAATCACAAAGCCATGTTTTGTGACAGGAGAAAAACACCCATTGAAGATATTCTTAAGTTCTTTACTTCTATTTTTGTAACAGTTATTTGCTATGTTTTCTCTTTTCTGTAAAATGGTGATAATGACACGCCGGAATAAAAAGGTGTTGTGAATTTCCCCTCTGATCTGTGCTGCCCGTCACAGAAACCATTTATCCATTTTCAGATTTTTATTTCAGATGGTAGGATTATATATAATATTATTATAAGTTTAGTATCTGGATTTTGGCCTAGACACATGTAGCGATAAATTATTGACATTTTCCTGTAAGATTACATTACTATTTTGGAAAGCCAGAATTTTTTTTTGGCAGTCCCAAATCTTATGTTGTTTTTCTTCATTTGCTTTACGGGGATGAAATGCATAATTGACTAGTAATCTAAATTTACACTGTACACAACATACAATGATTAGACTGGCTTCTCTTAGCTCTATAAGAACTCTATATGAGAAGAACACTAGCTGCCCCAATGCAGACACTGGCTGTGCTCTGTTAAATAACTCTTGTGGTCAGATCACATGTGGTTTGCATGACACTTAGGGATGAATAACTTTAATAGGTAACAACATTTTGATATCATTGTCTCTAGCAGGTTAATTCTAAATATTTTAGAAGACAAGAACACAGACAAGCTGTGTTATCAAGCCTGAAAATTGAAGTTTGTTCTTTTTTTTCAGTACTTTTGTTTCATCTGTTTAAATCACTGTTATGTTGTTCCACAGCTAGTTGTTCTTGTATAAATGAATGCATTTTTTTTTTTATAAAATAGGTAGATTTCAGATTCATCCTCAAGAAATTATGCAATTCCTCCCCTTTTTACCAATGTCAAAGTACCTTATCATCCTTTTATAAAAGTTTTTTTTTTAAAGGAAGTACAACTCAGCAGATAAAATTATATGGAATGCTGTCTTATAAATCCAAGAACAGTGGCAGCTTTGCAGACTGCATTATTTAGGAGGTAGAAATGTTAAAAAGTAACAATATATTCATTTATTCTTCCATATGTTTAATAGTAATGATAATAAATAGTTTCATTTTTTTAAAGTATCTTCATATATTGGAGAACCATAGTGTTTATACAGGATACAAATGAGAACTGTTGGGAAATAAGGTATACACATTAAAGGCCAATTGTAGTAAGCTGTAAAATGAGATTTTGAAAAGGGCATGCTATATCCAAGACTACAACTGGATCAAGAATCATTGTGTAATGAATCCTTTGGGAAAAGCACATCCCAAAAGAGATAACTACTGATCAGTCTACTTGCTGTTGGGATAGACTAAAAGCTATTTAAGAGAGCAATAGGGATTGCTGATATGTCAATATGTCTAGGCCACAATGTAAAGTAAGCTGTTGGTGAGCCATGTCATATACAGTATACAGCTATGGACAAAAGTTTTGCATCACCTAGATTTTTAGGATTGAAACCATTTGAAAATATTAATAGTTTACCAGAAGCCATAATAACGATAGGTTGCGTTTGCAACCCCGGTTCCCTGAAAGAGAAAATAACCTCTAAAGAGGGCCCAGGATGTCGCCATACCCTTAGTGGAATGCACCTTCAACCGCCCTGGTGGCAGAAGGCCTGCAGATTCATAAGCTAATTTAATAGCATTCACTAGCCAATGGGAAAGGCGTTGTTTAGACAATGGCTGACCCAAAGTCTTAGAACCATGGCATATGAACAATTGTTCTGTTTGCTTCACAGTCATTGTACGGTCAATATAACACCTCAATGCCCGCATGGGGCAGAGCATGTGTAACCGTTCTTCCTCTGGGGAAGAAAGAGGATGGAACGCCATCAACTCAACTGGTTGGTTCATATGAAACGGGGATATGACCTTGGGTAAAAAGGCTGGATTTGGGCGCATGGAGACCTTAGAACCGTCTCCTGCGAAACGAGTACATGATGAATGCACTGACAGTGCATGTAACTCACTGACGCATTTGGCTGATACCACTGACAGCAAAAACACAGTTTTTATAGACAATAGCTTCATATCCACGGTGTGGAGAGGCTCGAATGGTGCCTTGGTAAGGGCTTCTAGCACCACGTCAAGGCTCCATGAACTGCGATGCCAGAAAATGGCAACCAGGTGATAAACCGTCAATGTGTACATGGCAAGCCGATATGACGGCTAAATACACTTTAAGTGTAGAGGGAGATTTCCCTTCATCTAACAGTTTCTGTAGAAACTGTAATATAACTGCAATAGGGCAAGATATTGGGTCATGGCCCCCCGCCAGACACCAATCTTGGAACAACTGCCACTTGTACATGTATTGCGACCTGGTAGAGGGCGCTCTAGCACTCTGAATGGTCCAAATCACCGCCGTCGAGAGCCCTAAGAATGACAGGAGCTCTCGTTCAGGAGCTGAGGCCCACAGCTGCATGAGCCTGAGATTCGGGTGCCAAAGCCATCCTTGGGCCTGGGACAATAGGTTCGCTCGCAAGATGGGACCCAAGCGTACGCCCTGGCTGATGTTCAACAGAACTTTCCACCAGTACAGTTATACAGCAACCACGCGGTGTGATGTTACAATCCACGGGTGGTATTATTGGAGTGGCTGCTAGTAGCAAGCTGAACTCCGGGTCTAGCGGAGGTGAGACCGAGGCTGCAAAAAATTGCTTGGCCTACCAGGCGCGCAACTTGTCCTCTAAACTCTATTCTGTACCTAGGGGGAGAATAGACAATACCAAAAACCCCAAAACAAAAATATATATCAATATTAATAATATTAAAATGAAGGAAGACGGAGAGCCAACGCGGAAAGAACATAATGCCAAAGCAAAGCATGAAGGTGAAAAAGAATATTTCTTTAATAAAAAAAATGAAGGTGAAAAAGAATATATAAAATATATATATATATATATATATATATATATATATATATATATATATATATATATATATATATATAATGCTCAGTAGAGCGAACACTGAAATAAACTCAGAGAAGGGGCGTTAGCCAGCTTCTCAAGCTCAAGGCTGACGAGTACAATCAGTGATGTAAATCTCTCAGAGAGAAAACTTACCAGCTCAATGTCCTACAAAGGCTGAAGGCAAAAGAGGAAGAGAGTCTCTGCACGCTGCAAGTAGTAAGCTCCCAGGGGGGGCGGACTTACATGGCAGCTCGCGCAGAGGCCTATCGGCAGCTCTGACGGCAATATCCCATACCTTGATGGTTATTTTCTACTTGAAAGGGAACAGTACAGTATTTAATGTTAGATTTTGAAATGTCACATTTTTCAATTTTTGTCAGTTTATATGGAAAACTACAAATGTTATGTAATTCAATATGTTAATGTAACATTATTCAGCAGGTTTCATTCAACTTTATGAAGCAAAATTTGTTAATTCTATAGGGTGACGCAAAACATTTGGCCAGAGCTGTAGGTTACTATGGGAAACCTAAGTTAAATCTCTCTTTCAGTGTATTGAAAGGTCACAATACAATTTCAATGGACAAGGTTTCTGATTGTCCAGATGATATGAATGAACCAATGTTCACAGTATGGAGTATAGATTAAAGACCTCCAGCCCTTAGAGACTACTACATATGAATGTCCTAGGTCATAACACACATTGATGGTGCAAGGCCAACAGAGAATACACAGATCAGCGGGAAACGTGTGCTTTGTTAGTTGGGGAATAACTTGCAATGGTTCATGACATATGTAAGCAATCTGTAAGCCATGTGATTTTAACATTACATTCTAGACACATGGACAAGGATACAAAAGCACTGGATAAAACCCTGAGGGGATGCAATCTCTAACACTAACTGGAATCAATCAAAGAGACCATGTGGGAATGGTCATTACAGGACAGTGTTTAAGTGCTTCTCTCTTTGAAAAAAACCTAGATGTGAAATACTGATGTTATAAAAACCACTGTCTGTACACAGACAATTATAGATAAATCCGTTCTATGCAAGTCATAATAATTGTCACGTTTCTAGTCACCTTAAATAACTGCAGTGAGGTTCAGTGGTACTGTTTTTAGAATTGGAAAATGTAATTACAGTTTTCCAAATAGAAGAGACATGTCACCTTAATACAGTGTATAGTAATACCGTTACAAGTCAGTTTTGGTAAAACACACACATGTACTCTGTATCCATTTGGGCCTCACTAAAATCAATCAAATACTGCATATATGCAACAAAATATTTCTACATAGGTATCCTAGAGGACTTACATGGAGACTGACTCCAAAATCTGCAGCTTATTATCCACAGTAGATAGTATTAACACCATTTGATTAGCACTGGCAACTGTCTTGCCATCATATCTGCCCCATTTTATAACAGTTGGAAATTGAGCTCACTTGTCATTTTCCTGACAGAAAGCCTCTCCAATTAGCAAATGTATGCTACCTGTGATGTCGCAAAAGCAGTCATGGTGATAAACTTTCTGTTTTTGTTCCTTTCTTTAAACAGATATGCAAAAATTTCAGTGTTGAACTAATTAGTCCCACTTAATAGCAAAATGTGGCTTGTATGGGTGTCTGTACCCATCTCTGTTTTGCCTCATCTCTGCAAGGCATGGAAAGCCTGCCAGTTTTTTAATTGAACTTGATGTTCATTTGAAAGCTTGAAACATGTCTTTCATAAATCATAGTTTTTCAAAGTGTAGTAATAGGTACTATATGAAACCCCTTATCTTAATGCAGAGGGAAATGATTCTTATATTAGAATCATTGCCCTCTGCATTGATAACTGCAAGGTTCTGAATCTCTTTCATTATATTCCTTTTTTCCAATCCATCAGGTAGGCAGCATTGATGAAATCCAATGTCATTCTTGGATAGAACAGTTGGATATTTCAAGGTGGTTGTTATAGTGGATGTAACATAACAATGGGCCATATTCACAAAGACTCTTTTAATTCATTAATTAAAGGCTTTTTTTATGCATTAAGTTTTGTAACCATGAAATAATTTTAGACTGTTGTTAAATAAACCAGGAAAAGTCTATATCATTCAACGGTATTTAAATAACTCGCAGGATAAAACAGGTTGTTTAATTGCCTAGGCTAATAATGTCAGAACAACAGCTAATTTCTTGTCTTGTTATCTAAAATAGCTAATTTATTATCAAAATCCAAGAATTGATCTTATAACCGAACAGTATCATACAGCCATCAAGGGAGTTTGAGGGACTCTTTGTTTAGGTCAAGTTGTTCACTCTGTTTCAAATAATAATAAAAATATGTACTTGAATGTTGTTGAAGCTGACACCCTGGGATCCTTCAAGAAGCTGCTTGATGAGATTTTGGGATCAATAAGCTACTAACAACCAAACGAGCAAGATGGGCCGAATGGCCTCCTCTCGTTTGTAAACTTTCTTATGTTCTTATGTTCTTACTTGATGCTTTGATACAAAATGGATGTTGATGTTCTGGAAATACGGAAAGTGAAACTTGATAAAACTGACTGCCAGTAAAAAAGAAAAAAAAAAAAAAAAAAAACTGACAATCAATTGTTTTCACTCTGTACTACTGTCCTGACCTTTGAATCACAACAACACAGCTTTAGGTCCCTCTGGTAACTCTCCTGTACTGATATCACAGCATCTCCCATCACCACTTCCAGGAATAGTCAGCTACCACACCAAGTGACTCATTCCTTCAAACACACAGCCAGGTTTCTCAATCAGATTCGGACCATGAGGGATCTGTATTGTTTGTGCAATCTTAACTAGAGTCTGCGATTTAACTGCTACCAGGACCTTTTTACCAGAGTTGAAAAGTCACAACCTCACTTGACTGAAGCGGGGCAGCTAGGATTCAAATGCAGAGCTAAACTGAGCTTAATGTCAGTTAGAGACAGCTACCAGTATAGGAAAAACACGAATAAAAACAATATCGAAAAAAAAACTACTGCAAACACTGTAGAAAGAGAAGGGTATGTACAAGATGATTTCTAAACAATGCATAATAGGAATAGTACATTTTATGTCTTTTACATTTCATGTTAGGATTAAAAGAAGAAAGTCATGGCAGACAGGAACATGTACATTGTTTTAGTGGACTTAAGGCCCGATTCATAAACTCTTTATTGTTGGCATTAGTACCATATCTGTCTTAAAGTGTAAGTAGTGGGCTTCCCCCATGTATCACTACAACTGTTTAAATAATGTACCTGTAATTTTTCTTTTCATTGTTAACATCTTGTTTTACACTTATAACTGTAAAGTTTGTTTCAAAGTTCTTTTCAAAATGTCAGAAATTTAGCAATTTCCTAAATTATATGTTTGTTAAAAGGTTTCGCCTCACACGACACGTAATATCAAAATGATGCAACGAGTTTAGATGGTCGGGTGTCTGGAAGTACGAGCCGAGGGAGCTGACCCTTAGGCGCTAGATTGGAGGTTGGGAGTAGGCCGGGGCTGTGGTGGAGCTGGTCTCCTCGACGCCTCTGCCATCGAAACCCATTGCTTCTCTTTCAGAGCTCCAGCACCTCCCCTCTATGGCTTTTTACCCACGTCTTTATTGGCTCACCTCTCTGGCTCCCTCAGCAGCGCCTCCGGTGGCTGATGAGTGTCACCTGCAGGCTTGCCCTTGTTCCACCAAAAAGATTTTGGTGGTTCGAGGTGAATAAACGGGGCATTTTTATACCTATTGCCCTGCTGGAACACACCTACCTGCTGATTATCCACAGCTGGCAATCGCACACAGTGGGCAGGTTCTCCCAGGAGTGTCAGATACTTAATTCATTATTTACAACAATTACAATAAACACATACTATTTACAGTATACATTTACACAAAAAACCCTCTTCATGTGCAGGGCTCCTGCCCTGCCACAATCCCACTATCAGGGTAAAAAGAGTGGTATTAACGCAAATAAATTATCTTGAGAGCTGATCAATCACCACAGGAAAAAAGCTATTAGAATGTTTGTGAATTACAGCGGGCCCTTAGTGTTCATTTATGCAAGTCATGGGCAAAGTGCTCATAGTGCGGCAGAGGCCTTGCGTGAAAAGAATCCAGATAGGTCAAAGGTATTCTTTGTAGGTCTCCGTGGCAAAGTGGTTTGCAGTGCGCAGGTGTAGGGGTGATGCAGTGCTCAAGACAAAGACAAACCACGAAGTACTGGTGAAATGATGGTTTATTTATAATCCAAAGTCTGAAGACAACAGTAAACAATAATGAGGAACAGGCAATACACAGCAACGCGTATTGCTCTGTTAAATCTATGGGGTAAGTTCCAAAATAATAGACACGGTATTAAAAACACCCACAATAAACACAAACACGATCACAAGTCCCAAGTGAGTGCTGTAGTGCTTGGGGTGCAAATACAATCACTCGTGAAACAGGTGCAGTGTTGTCTGGATTTTGTGCTGACCTGTAGCGACAACTCCGGATCGTGTTAACCATCTAATAACAACAGTTTGTAGACACTACAAAACACTCACAATTACAATACGGGTCTCATTCTGGTTTAGCGTTAACCATAACAAAGGAACAGATCACCCCGATATACATACCCTTGGTAAACGATTGCAACTGCTCCTCCAATCCGCGGCTCCCACGTCGCTTCCCTTGTGGGTCAATGACTTGGTGTACCGTAGCTCCGTCCCCTTTCTAGATGGCCAACTACCACCTAACTCTGGGAATGAATTGTCTGGACATCCAGTCTAGGGCACTCTGTTCCCTTTACACTGCGTCCTCACAGGTCGGGAGGGAGATTTATTACCAAGAAGCATTTTGTCTCTGTCACAGTCACACAGTATCCTTTTTAGTTGTGAAGTTTCGTACAAGTAACTATGTGCTAGCATATGGAGTGTTGTTTATCAATCACCCTGTATATATAAAAAAATCAATAACATGGTATTTGGACCTATTTCCTCTTCAAAGGCTGTACTCTTTATGTGTAATTGGTGGTTTTGCTGGCTGCTGTTTGTCATGGTCCAGGTCTTGCATTCCAAATGTTTTGTATTTATTTTCAGTTTAAGGCTGAAAATCATTTAGGTTGTGTGTACAACACTGTTCACAGGCAAATATAAAAAACATTCCAAAAAAAGTTTAATGCTCCTGTACTGTAAGCACTTCAAAAAGGCCTCACTGTGTGTTTAAAGTATTGAGTTAAAAAGTGACATTTGAGGGGCACTTTACAAAACTCGCTCCGTGAAAGATCTTCTGTATCACCTAAAGAGCCTTTGTCACTCATTGGAAACCTGTCACCAGACACTGAGATACTACAGGGGCTTGTATGGCAGGTCAGAATTAATGAGAAGAATATGACAGCGTGAAAGCTGCAAAAAAAGGGTGGAATAAGGAAGTAGCTTTTGTTTCCCTCAGATAAAATATTTCATGGCAAGAACTCTATACCTGGTGTGACGGTTTTTATAAAGTCCCTGGAATTCAGGATTACAGAACACCAAGCTGCCAGGCTTTGTGCGTTGTTGGAGTCTTAAGTACAAGAATTTACCAAAAACTGAAGAAATTTATAACTGTTTGCATGCAAGAGGACAAAATACCAGAATTTTTTTGTTTTGCTTTGCTTTATTGGTCCCCATAATCCCATAACGAACCAAGTATAGTAACTTTCCATTTGGCCAATGGCTTGTTTAAATATAGAAACTACAACTAGATTATACCAGACAGAAGTAATTTTTTTTCTAGGCCCTGACCTTGAATATTTGTTCTATCATCTATTCAAACATACAGTAGGTGAAATGTATGTAGCCTGACTTGTGGGGAGTAGATCACACTGCAAAGCCTTCATCACACTTGGCACTCATAAGATTCATATTCATTTGTTTTACTTAGGTGAGTGTGGTGTATAATAATGGGCGATGTGCACAACATGGGGTCCTAGATGCAGTGCTGGGATAACAAAGGGGAGTTCTTTATTGACACAGAACATATTGCATTCGGATTAATTTGGCTAAATGTATTAACAAATTCAGTTGAAAACCATTGTGTATCATTTGATTGATCTGTTTTTTTACTTCATTTTTTTCATGGGGTGAATACCCATACCAACAAAAAGCAAGGATCGTGCTAAGATCAAGCAAGACCATAACTGTAAGAATTATACAAGGACGAAGGATTCCATAAATATTTCACAAAACAATGCCAGGGTTATGCTAGGGATACATGGGTTAAACATTAATGAACGTCAAACAGTTGACCCAACTAAACATTTTGTTTGTGAGTCAACTAAGACACACCTAGAAAAAAGCAACTGACCAGTCATCCAATTACACAACATGTTGGTATATAAAATGTCTAAGCAATTCTACCATAATACAGCAAATGGACTGTCTCTGCTGCATTTAAACTTAACTACATTTATTTATTTATTTATTTTTTAAATACAGACATTAAGCAGGTTGTAGGTGGTTCATGGGCTAGTAATTAAAATAATAATAAAAATATTAAAAAATAAAACAAAACTAGTCATACACATGTGGGTGCTTCAAAGCATACTTATTTACCAGTTCTAGTTCTGTAAAAAACATTAGCCAGCAGAGCAGAGTTTGACCTGTTTCAAAGGAAAGAATCTAATCAAAACATTACAGTCTAGTAGGATTACAAAAATCATGATGGTTTTGAGTGGGTAACAAAAATAATCAACTTGTATCCCACTGCACAACACAATCATGCTATAGTTGCTTCACTCATGAATACATTATACTGCGTCATTCTCACTAAACGAACAAAGCTGGAAAGTGGTGCACATGAATAGGAATTTCAAACACAAGACTAATTTATAACTGTTATAGAGGCATAGCAAAATGATGTCTTGTTCTTGTTGATGTTACAATTTGTATAATGCAGGAAAGAGTGCAGATTTCCACAGCTTGGAAATCTGAGGCTATTTATGTTTTAGCATCTCAAGTAGACAAGGAGCACAACAATAGAAAAAGAAAGCTGTTTTCATCTGCAGTACAGCGGACCATTATTTTTAATAAGAGTGCTTG
Source organism: Polyodon spathula (assembly GCF_017654505.1). NCBI lineage: Eukaryota > Metazoa > Chordata > Actinopteri > Acipenseriformes > Polyodontidae > Polyodon > Polyodon spathula. Next base: position 64,958,253 of record NC_054536.1, on the reverse strand, counting down.
TACAATAACAGCTAAACATGGATATTTGATGCATGTACCACAGTTAATATAAAGGACCAGCACTTTAACATACACACTCAGTTTCCTGATCTCTTTAAACAGAAAACTACAAGATACCTGAACAAAGTATTGGCTTCACAGCCAGTACTTTGATCCCATATTGCCATCGCTATTTGTTTTTCTTTAGTTCATGAGCCAATACAAATCGGTTTACCAGTGTCTAGCCCACACATTGCTGGGATTTAGGTGGTTAAAAGGTTAACTTGCTAGCCTATCCTGCCTTTTATCCCTGGAAACCTGGATTCAAATCAATATCATGTCATGAGTATTAATAAGTTTTGTGGTCTCAACCCAGTTCCAAGTGGAAAGTAGTGTACAGCACAAAACCACCATTAAACTTGACACAACTGCCAGCCTCTGCTTGTGAGAAGCCCTAGATTGAATGGTGAGAGAATGTAGGTTAAGTCACAGAGCTGTTAGGGGAAGCACTCTCTCCATTTATGAACACTACATTTACAAATTTGTCAGAAAACAAAAAACAATAACAAATTGCAATGAATTGCAAACGTGACATTTTAGGCTGTTTACCGAACCGTAAAGAGCCTAAAATGTAATATTTCACCTCTAAATCGAGCCCATAACTTATACGATTTCCTAGACACCAGCCTCAGTATTGTAACAACCCAGCAGTCTGCACTAACTAAAAGGACTTGTTTTGCTGTTCAGACGCATGGAAAGTGTTAAGCAGCACAGGGCAGGCGAACACTACAGAGTCTTAAGGGAGCTCGGGCTGGCAACAGTAAAAAACAGCAGAAAGGTTTGGTGCTTGAAAGTGAGGAGCCAAAGACAGTGTCAAATCCAGTAGGACTTAAGAGAGAGAGACATCAATAACCAGCCAGGTTTATTATTTTGGAGGCCTGAGTCATGGCTGAATGTGACTAAATAAACACAGAACCTGTAAATAATAAACCGCTGAATTCAAGAACGGCAATCCCTGTCTCCATCTATCTTCATTCTCACACAATGTTACAGTATTACTACCTGTGTTTTTATAAAATGTTGTTTTTTTTTTTCCCCAGCCTCTTTAATTGTTTACAGATATTTCACTAGAAACAAATTTCCCCAGCACCTTTGGGGATAAATTAGAGGCAACAATTGATCTATCTAGATGTGATTTAATTAAAAGCTTTCTTCAGTCTCGGCATACTGTAAAACATGTGTGCCTCACATTGCATATGAGATGAAGAATGGATGCTTTTTTAAGTGATACATTTTCAACAACACTTTTTTTTCAGCATCCCTGTGAAAATAAAAAATGGAGGAAAAAATCAAGAGGGAAATGTTGATTTTAATGGATAAAATTGCTGCATGCCTATTTTCATAGGCTGGAAAATCCACAGTGAGGCTTTCAGCTTGGCACCTGCTCCAGAACCTTTTTGATGAAGCAAAGGTTGTCTTCATTAAGAGCATTAATATTCATGCAGCATGGTAATTTTGACACAGAAAAGGTCTCTGTAACCTTTTCTTGTGTGAGAATTTTTTACTTCTCAAGGAAATTACAGTCCAGCAATGACTTAATTAATGCTTGGTTTCTTCAGTGGAATTTGAGAAGCTGTCAGTTTGGGTCTGCAGTAACTGTCAAACAGAGAGAAGACTCGGGCAAGATAGATTGAAGGAGGGGAGGAGAGGCAGCCAGACACTCAACAATAAAAGACCATCGTCGGAAAACACATAGCACCTCCCACAGGCTTTTTTGTAGACATGCTTTTTTTCTCTCATTTTTAATGTTGGCTTATTTATTAATATAGTTTAGAACACAAATTAAGTTATTCATTCATATGTGGTTGGAACTTTTTAGGGCCTGTACTTTAGATTCAGTGTTGACTACTGTTATGAAATATTCTATCTGCGTTTTATACTTTATGTGCGCTGGGAACCAATTATCATATTCATCCTTTTGATTTTCTTCTATCACATTATGTCAGTGTCTACATCTCCTCAAGATGCTTTGTTTATTAAAAAATAAATGAGCTTAAACCTTTTGTACCTCACAGGAAAATGAAAATGCAACTTTTTTGGATGGCATACATATCTGTACAGACTAATCTATCACTTTTTTGTATATCTTTGGTTCATACCTGTAAATTATTATTATTATTATTATACAAATGTATTGTGTAGCAAATACATGCTCGCTTACACAGCTCCAAACTGCCAAACTTATCAGAGCTTTTCATTACAGCACCTACCTCAGCCAAACAAATTACTTGTAAGAGCCATAAAACTTATGATGCTGTTGTTCACAGACACACCCATTGAGTGGTACAAAAAATGTTGCAGTGGAAGTGTCCACTTTAATACATCGGGACAGATGTGCGTCAGGAGTTTTAAAGTGAGCATGTGAAAGCACAGCAGCATTTGCATTTTCAAGTTGCATGTGAAGTGATCATAACTACCTCTTTATCCCTTTAAATAACTATAAATTGCACACACACACACAACATTGTATCTCAGTATTTATCATGCATACTGCATCATTTATATGACTATTTCTATGTCTTGAGCTCTATGGTGGTCAATATGTCCTTTTTTTTAAATAACTTATAATTGTAATGAAAACTGTCTCTTCCGTACAGCCTTTCAATCATAACATTAAAACATGGAAACGTTTTCTCATCCTTCAACAGAGGCAGGTTAACTTTAAGATTTTATGTTGCAGACATATTAAAATGTTCCGCTGTCAATATTAATGCATGCAAGCTTCATAAACTCCTCCTAGTAAAACATAAAGGCCAAGACAATGGGAAAATGCAAAGACAGACCTTTTTTATTTATTTATTTTTAGAAACCTACTTTTTCTCAGAGCTTGGAAACACCTGTGCCGTTGAGGACAAGGCTGGGTTGAATTTTACTATGCAAATGAAACAGCAGCTCTACGTACTGCACAGACAAGTTTAAGCAAGCAAGGCACCACATTTTCAAGAACCAGACAGTAAAAAATGTGAACATAACATAGCATTTCCTTTATCATGTCCCATAAAAATAGCAATTTGCTGGAGTCCTTGTAGCACAATATGGAAGGTGGTGTATTTTACTGATAATGTAGAGATGACAGATAGTTCTATATTGGGAGGTTTCTGTTGTGTCTTGCTGTTGGTGTAATAAATTGTGAGGAGACAGAGAATTGTGTAGGCGCTGCTCCACCTTCAATAGCCATATAATATAAAACAGCCCAGGCTCAGTAATTATACCCTGTGAAAAGATGGGTTTAATTAGATTTGGTATACTAAGTCAACATAGTCTCATTAAAGAAGAAATAGAATTTTCATAGATATTGCCACTCAAGTTGGGACTTCACTAATGTGAGAAGACAAAGGGCCTCATTCACTAAACAGCAGTAACATGTTTTGCAGGCAGTAAGCCCCTTTACTCCACACTTTGTATTCACTAACCAGTGGCAGGCAACCTAGGTAGAAAAAGTACAGCTGAATAATTGTAATATGTGGAAATGTATGTAAATTACATCACAAAATACTGCAAGGTAGGTATTTGATCTGCAAACCATATTCACTTAAGGTAGAGCTAAGGAAAGGTCACGTGTGCTTGACAAATCATTACCATTTTGCTAATCTGCATATGTTTTGCGTCATGTTTTGTATCATTTATGGCAGTTCTGACAGCGCACGTGAAGAAGATGCCAGCACCCAGAGTGAAAGGCAAGTTTGTTTCGAAATGTTTTTTAAACCTCATTGTGTTTAGAAAAATGTCCTCGATCACACATATGCCAGCACAGGAAGTTAGTGATCACAATAAGCGATCATATCCCGTATATGCAAAAAAAAAACACACCACTCCACAGCAAGCAGTTCTCAGAAATCCTGCTACGATGTCAAAGCAAAATGTGCTGTAAACCTTATTCATTTAAGGGCGATAACTTTACTAGCTGCCTCGGCATGTGTTAAAAGTACTGCTCACTGAGCTGCACAGGAGAGCAAGAAGTGTCAGGGAAAGAGTATTCCGGACCAGGCAGACCTCACTAGGGCTGCGTGTGGAGGGGATAACTAGATACAGATTAAGCACAGATCATACTAGCCTTATATGTAGGGCCCTGGAAAATTCACGATATGACGAATTTCACAGAAATAGTGTATTTGACTGTAAACTGAAAAATATGAATTTTCCATTCAGTATTTTACAGTACTCTTCACCTCTGTTCATATTACAAAATAAATCAGAGGGAGATCAAGTTGAACAAACAAGTAGTTATTTGATTTGCAGAGTTAAACATAAATGTTCCATTAACAATTTCTTTCTCTGCTTCGACTGTCTTTCAGGACGCTGTGATTTGGGACAAGACCCCCGCCCTCCTCCTATGGAGCGCATTTATTTTGTCTTTAATGTTTCATTGAAGTTAATGTTCTCACTGATTCAGCACCAAAAAGTCTTTCATAATTCCCCTCCACTTCTGCTAATACATTTAGCTCCTGGTCTGTTTTTTCTATCTTAAGTTTAATAAGAGGCACGTAAGTCGATGTTCCGTATTGTTACACAAACATTTCTATATTAGAAGAGGTTGAACTGCTACAGTGTATGCGAATGAAGGTTGATAGAATGAAAAAAATGCAAAACATCTTGAAAATGAAATACATTTTTTTTAAATAATTTAAAAACTTTATTTAAAACTCACATCAAATTTTTTAAAAACATATTTTTATGCTAGAACCTATATTATAATACAATTGCTATACATGTATTGGCCTGGTATGAGATTTTTATATTGCCATCCATTGGTTGTAGAATAATGAAGACCGGGAAGTGGACCCTTTCTGGGCATGTGTGTACAGCAAAAACACCAACATGTTTAATCTAAGGGTGATTAAGTGAATACAATTGTGTAGCGACCCGGGCACCGTTCTGTGTCTGCTGGACTGCTATGTTGTCCCGTTTGTTTGTCTTGTCTGTCTTGTGCTGTGTACATGTTACATGTATTCTTCAAGGTGCCACCATGACACTCACAATAGGGAAAGGAGCAGGGATAGATACGGTTGATTAGTGGGTAGAGTAGGCGGAAGCAGCAGGGAGAGTCGGGGGGGGGGGCATTTGACAAAAAGTCGGGCTGTGCAGAGTGAGAGCTGCAGGAATGGGAGTAGTAGAGGGAGGTGGGTTCAGGCATGGAGAGAAGTCTAGCAGCAGGACCAGAGATAGAGAGGGGGGTGGGGTTCAGGCGTGGAGGGGCTAGCCACGGAATCCTGCCGTGGAGAATAGACTGTCTTTGAGATGGCGACTGCATGAGTCAGGGTGAGAGAACTGAGCTGGGGAGTAGAGTAGGGGGGGGAGGGGGGGGGGGGAGAGTGAGAAAGGTTTATTGTTTTTGTGACTCGTTCTTGGCCTTAACAAATACTGTTGTAAAGTTACCAATAAATTGGTTTATCTGTTGCACCTGGAAAAGTGTCTTCGTCTTCTGCTTTACCTTCTGAGGGCATGGGTCATTACAATATTTATAAAAGTTGCTGATTTACACAGTCATCTGTGATAAATGTGTCACAATGCAATTTTTGCAACTTTTTTTTTTTTTTTTTTTTTTTTAAATATAGACCTTTGTGATATTATATTCATACATTAATATACATATACAATAAACGCCTACATCAAAGAGTTGGGTTCCCTTTCTATTCACACTGCAGCCCCATCAGAAGGTGTCCCTGCCACACAGGCTATGTGCAATCCCAGAACTTATGCAAATTTACCAATATTATAACGCATGTTTCTTTTGACACAGGTGTCAGTGCAGAGAATATTTATAGACTTGACTGCCTTATGAAGTAACACAACTGTTACTTCATACAGGACACAGGGAATGACAAAAAAAAATCTCTCATTTGGCTATTTGAAAAGGCCCTGCTGTTGCATAAAATCCCCAAAAATCATTATTGTTTTCATATACATCAGTAATGCTTGGCTTTGCGAGTCATTCAAACATAAACGTAAATGCAGTAAATAAGTACACATAAAATAGTAATAAACATTTTCCAGACAGCAACTACGTTGCTTGGGCCTTTAATAACAGCAAACAATTGGAGCATTAGCCATATACCTGCTATAGCACGAGTGCACAATAGCACAAATCCTTGTTTACGGGGACAAATTTCCAGTTCCTTTGGAGAACGCTAGGGTAATATGATTTTTAGGGCAGACCAAACCTGTCGGTAAATTTTTACAGAAAGTCTCCTTAAACATTACTAAAACTTTTGTGTATCACTTCAAACTCCTAAATGTCTAGTTAATGAGGAGATAACAAGCCTGTTGAAAAACAGCTGCATTTTTTTTCCTTAAATAGTTGGAATGTGGGAAGGAGTGTTTTGAGTATCGCAAATATTCTTTAAACATTCCTTATTAAGACATTTTGATACCAACACTTTTGAGTATAGAGGCCAGTGTGTGTAAACCTGCGTGTTGAATTCTGCTTGCTGAATTCCACTCATTGTGACAACTTGCAAATGCATCATTTTGTTGGCTTTATTTGTACATATAATTTGCTTAGTGAATAGAGCTACCACTGGTTCATTTTTGCATGCATGTGGCTTCCCCCTGCCACGTGGTAATTCTGGTCATTTACCGCTGTTTAGTGAATGAGGCCCAAAGACTTCTTTTTTCACACTCTATGTTTATTATCTTACTTAAGGCCACTTAAACAAGCTCTCAAAGGTGGGCTGAGTGTGAAGCCTTCCTGCTTATATTGTCTTCATATTTTAGTTCTTTCACTGCTTGCATAAAAAATAAATCTTATCAATATAGTGAGAGAAATAAGCAGCACTCATTTTCCATTAACTTAAATACACAAAAGGGAAATAATTTCAAACGGAAATAAAATAATTATGTTTAAATAAATAATAAATAAATGTTTAAATCTGCTGCTGTCCCTGTACCTCTCTGCCTATGTGCAGCAGCGCACACTGTATATCATTACAGTATATCTCGGGGTTAATCTTTTTTGGCATATTTTATTTTACTTTCCTATTTTTAATATCTACATATTGACTGACTGGTACAGTGTTCCTCAAACACAAGTTTTATAATTAAAATGGGCTGTCAGTTAACCACTCAGCCGGTTCTACACAATTATGTACTTGGCTTCACACATTTTTGGGTATGTATTTTCTTATTTGTTTTGGGCCAGTCCAGTACAAAAGGGCCTAGTCTCTCTTCTAAAAGTTTACTACTAATAAGCATAAAAAGTATAAAGCAATATAAAAGAATTGTGAAAACAGCATTGAAAAAAAAAAGTAAATAAATATATATATATATATATATATATATATATATATATATATATATATATATATATATATATATATATATATATAAACTTTCATAAGGGCTGAAATGGTTTCCTAGTCTGTGATTATCGTGGGAATTCAGAAAAGAATCTTAGCCAAAGGATGGTATTGTTTAGATGGACTGAACTTATAAATCCATTTGCTTATCAGCATGTTTTGATGGCTTAGTGGTTAATGTGCCTGATTATGAACTGATGCCTTCTGGGTTCAAATCCCAGTGGTGGCTGGAGAAAGTGACTGAGGGTAATGAAATGGGTTGGGGTGGGGTGAAACCAGGGACATGGAGTTAAACAGAAACATTTAAAAAAACAGACTTGCCTTAAAAGTCACATTTAAAAGTAGTTTTTTTTCAATACATTCTACTGCAAACATCTGTCCATGGATACCTGCCTAATGCATATCTTAATCAAATTAAACAGTGAATACTTGAAAGTTACATTAATTAAAAACAGAAACCGGGGACAAGAAGTTAAGAAGAAACATTTACAAACAAAAACTCAAATTTCAAGTAGCATAGATACGTTTTTTTTGTTTTTGTTTTTTTATCACTGTACCGCACAATAGATAAATCAGTGGACACATGCCTAATATATTTTTTAATCAAATTAAACTGTAAAAAATATAAAACTGACAAAGCACCACAGCAGTAACAATGTGACCCACATTGCCTCTCAAACATGCTTCAAACCTGCCTTGAATGACTCCCTTGTGGGGGTGAAGGAGCAGCAGAGTCTCCCCAAGATAACCAGACCATTGCATATCAGCATATCTCATGTTATACACTTTTAGCTGCTCTACAGCAGGTGGTAAGATGGGTGTATGACTACAGATAGGTGTATAAAAACACCACACGGAGACTTAAATGATGAAACATACAGTACTGTGCAAAAGTTTTAGGCAGGTGCAAAAACATGCTGTAAAGTAAGAATACTTTCAAAAATAGACATGTTAATAGATTATATTTATCAATTAACTAAATGCAAATTGAGTGAACAGAAGAAAAATCTAAATCAAATCCATATTTGGTGTGACCACCCTTTGCCTTCAAAACAGCATCAATTCTTCTAGGTACACTTGCACAAAGTCAGGGATTTTGTAGGCATATAGTCAGGTGTATGATTAAACAATTATACCAAACAGGTGCTAATGATCATCAATTCAATATGTAGGTTGAAACACAATCATTAACTGAAACAGAAACAGCTGTGTAGGAGGAATAAAACTGGGTGAGGAACAGCCAACAAGGTGAGGTTGCTGAAGACAGTTTACTGTCAAAAGTCAAACACCATGGCAAGACTGAGCACAGCAACAAGACGCAAGGTAGTTATACTGCATCAGCAAGGTCTCTCTCAGGCAGAAATTTCTAGGCAGACAGGGGTTTCCAGATGTGCTGTCCAAGCTCTTTTGAAGAAGCACAAAGAAACGGGCAACGTTGAGGACTGTAGACTCAGTGGTCGGCCAAGGAAACTTACTGCAGCAGATGAAAGACACATCATGCTTACTTCCTTTTGCAATCGGAAGATGTCCAACAATGCCATCAGCTCAGAATTGGCAGAAAACAGTGGGACCCTGGTACACCCATCTACTGTCTGGAGAAGTCTCATCAGAAGTGGCCTTCATGGAAGACTTGCGGCCAAAAAGCCATACCTCTGAAGTGGAAACAAGGCCAAGCGACTCAACTATGCACGAAAACAAAGGAACTGGGGTGCAGAAAAACGGCAGCAGGTGCTCTGGACTGATGAGTCAAAATTTGAAATATTTGGCTGTAGCAGAAGGGCTGGAGAGTGATACACGAATGAATGTCTGCAGGCAACAGTGAAGCATGGTGGAGGTTTCTTGCAAGTTTGGGGCTGCATTTCTGCAAATGGAGTTGGGGATTTGGTCAGAATTAATGGTCTCCTCAATGCTGAGAAGTAGAGGCAGATACCTATCCATCATGCAATACCATCAGGGAGGCATCTGATTGGCCCCAAATGTATTCTGCAGCATGACAACGACCCCAAACATAAAGTGAAAGTCATTAAGAACTATCTTCAGCGTAAAGAAGAACAAGGAGTCCTGGAAGTGATGGTATGGCCCCCCACAGAGCTCTGATCTCAACATCATCGAGTCTGTCTGGGATTACATGGAGAGAAGCAACTAAGGCTGCTTAAATCCGCAAAAGAACTGTGGTTAGTTCTCCAGGATGTTTGGGCCAACCTACCTGCCGAGTTCCTTCAAAAACTGTGTGCAAGTGTACCTAGAAGAATTAATGCTGTTTTGAAGGCAAAGGGTGGTCACACCAAATATTGATTTGATGTAGATTTTTCTTCTGTTCACTCACTTTTCATTTTGTTAATTGATAAAATATAAACTATTAAAATGTCTATTTTTGAAAGCATTCTTACTTTACAGCATTTTTTCACACCTGCCTATAATTTTTGCACAGTACTGTACATATTTTTTAACATTGTAAAAGTGTGGCTAACAGTGTTAATACACCATTGGTTTTCAATTGCTGCTTTTACAAGGTTGTGACAGACACCAATATCAATGCTTAGGAACACAGCTGTCAGCATTTTTGACAAAATCTGTCAACATTTTCACAAATGTGCAAACAGGCCCAATTCTAAGATTGTCAACATTATTAGAGTGTCAACAAAATACTGAAATCTGTTTCCGCCATGAACTAAAGGTGAAGGAGGTACAATATATATTATATCATTATTGGTACAGGAGAAGTACAATATATAGATTAAAGCTAGACTCATTTTCTTCACTCAATAAAGACAGAGAGTTTTGCGCGTGCTCCACTTTAAGCGAAAACAGTTAATTAAGGGACACTATCATTCACCTTTTTAAAATCAATATCAACATTTTAAATCTAATCAAATGTCAGTTAATCATTGCATGTTAACTGGATTTTTGTAATTATCATTTGACATTTTAATATAAACTTACCTTAACTTTTAAAGCTTCCATATGCAGAAATCATCTTTAAAACAAAAGGCAAACTGGACTCACCCTGGCCTTCCAGGAAGGTGGGACTGACTGGAGCTAAGCAGCAGTTGCTTTAACTAGAGTGCAACACTAGAGGCACTCTAGTATCAGTCTATAGTAAAGACTACAGTTGCAATAATTAATTGATTATTGGCTACCATGGCATTTGTTTTGTGAGCCTCAATTAAACATTCATTAATTCCCTTAGTGCCCTATTTGGAGCCTCAGGTATATATTATATTACTAGGTAGGAGTTTAAAGGTTGTTGTGAAGAGCCAACATTTTTCTTCTATCTTTTTTAATAATGTTTTCTCAGTGCTTACATTACTGTGAATCATAATATGCACATGCATGTTTTATGTTGTATTTAAAGGCTTTTGTGATGAGTCTGCTTATTTTGTGCTTCTTGTTTTTGAATAAAAAAAGTGTTCTCAATGCATTGATTACTGTCGATAATTACCTGCTGAATATTAGATTGGGAAAGTTGTTGCTGATTGCACCTCTGGTAAAGACCTGAACATTTAAGCTAATCGAATACAGCATGTGTCATTAGGAATTCTGGGTCTAAAAGCATCTATTAAATGAGGAAAACATCTTGTAAATTAAAAATTATAAACTTCCCAGTGCTTCAAGGTCTTTTTATTTTAACAACTGACTGCAGATTAATTTCTGTGGCCACCCACCTCTGTCATCTTTGTATCCGGTCTGCTTGTGTTGTTTACTGGAACATAAGCATTATGATGGATATTGCCAAACTTTTGTATAAGAAAGCTTTTTGTGTTGTGATTAAGTAAGGCTCATCCTAACCAATAAGAGGCCTGAACAAACTTCAATGCACAGGTTGTTAATCAAAGTGATTCATCTTTTTTTTTTTACTAAACATTAGGAGCCAGGCAAACCCAGTACTTAGTATCAAAGATTTGTATAATTCTATTTTTTTTTTTTTTACCATGCTGTCGAGCATGGCATTACATTCTTAAGGGACTGGGACACCAAATTATTATGAAGGGCCCCGATTGTGCTGTCAATCACGTAAGGAATGTTAAGGGCTTCCAAGTGTAAACCTGAGAAAAGGACACCTTGCTCTCACAGGCTGAGGAGACATTGGACTGAATGTGTCCAGGCTCAAACCTGTTTAAATCCAAAAGCTAGATTTGTAGTTAGGGCTGCTGAGACTAAACATACTGGGCCTGGTTTTCCACTATGGACAAATTGCTCATGTAAGGTAGCATGGAGGGAAGACACCTACCCCTATTAATTTGTGTTATCTCTTGGAAACAATCCTCGCATCTTACTGTTCCTTTTTAGCGTCTATCTAGACTGGAAGCAACGCACAGTAAGTTTGTATAACTTTTCAGATTTGAAAATCAGTTACAGGTGTACATGAATAGTTTCAGTTTGTTCTGGAAAATGTGCTATGGTAATAGTAACGCCTTATGAATATAAATCCAAGAGTTAAAGCACAGGGTGATAGCAGGGGATTTTTAGCAGGCCCAAACATCTGATTGGTCTTTGTGAAGCAAGTTGCCCCCTACCATATTGGGGAAGACACCCCTGGGGGCATATTGCCCCAACTTGTGTATTGTACCCTAGTTGGGCACTTAACATAAGGCTAATAATCAGAAGAAATTATTTTCATTCATAATTTATGTTTGAAAACAGGTAATGTCAATACATTAAAAGTATTTGGTAAAACATCCTTATTTTGGCCTCACGTAAATAGCAAATGGGCATCAGTGTGTTTGCACTATCTATAAATACAATAGCAAATTTAATACTAATATCCACATTGGTAATTATACAGTACAAATTCTTAATATATGAGGATACCGTGATACAACACGATAGGAATGCAAGGTTTCAGAAATCCCCTGGTATAATTAATGTGGCATACCACGGCACCTTTATGAGTGTGTCATCTTAAAACTAATGAAGCCAGCTCACAATTATAGCTTATTATAAATGATGTATTGTTTTAGCAGTACACATGAGCCTTCTATTCTAGAATCGGGAAGTTCTTTTTTTTTTGTTCTTTCCCCTGTCTCCTTTCCAGACATTTTCCCCATAGTGCCTTCAGGGCCTGTTCTTCTTTTGCTTTATTCCTACCTGCCCTGAAGGGTCTGTTTCTACAGCGATGCCCTGTTATATTATGTTGTTGACCATATGAATGGCAAATACCTGTACTGTTTGAAATGCATTGTTTTTTTGAGGATTGCAAATAGGATTCCCTGACTGTCTTTTTCTTTGTGTGTCTTTTTGAATGTAAGATTTAGGGTACAGGACTGTAACGTATTGAACATACTTGGCCTAAAGGAACATTTTGGTTCTGGAGACTATTTTAATAAGTGGGGCTGAATTTTAATTATAATAATGGCGTTGCTATCAATATTGCAATTTAAAGAAACATAAAATAACAAAAACAAAACATCTAAATAAAGTGATGGAGGTCTATTTTATCATAAAACAAATGTGTTTAGTAAATATCTCTGTAAGGATATTGGTGCAATAACTAAGCAAAGGAGATATTTAAAAATATGGTTTTCTTATTTATATTTTTCTTATGTTTATAACATTTTATCGGACATATTGCTGATATTTGCAATATGAGTTTATGTAATATGTAACAATAAAAACGGTATGTGCCACTGCAGCATTAAAGTATCCATAAACATACAAAAATACTACAAATGCAGATCATGTGCCAGGTCTTCCAAAGTGGTAAAGATGCATTTAGTACATGACAAGCAGCAAAATAAAATAAAACTCTTAATGAGGTTTATTAAATCAGACTCATTGATGTTCCAAAGCACTTTTCATCCCACCACCAGGTTTCCTTTCCAACATTCCTTCATGCCATAAAAAAACTCCTCCCAACAACCACAGTATCGACATCTACACTTCTACAGGCCTGTCCCTTAGCTGTCCATTAACAAATACAAACATTTAACATATTGCATTGGTCAAATTCAGGTTGTTCAATTCATTTCCAAAAGGAAAATAAAAACAAAAATCCCTATGTTCTCTCTTTTTTTTTTTATAGCCAATGCTGTCCCATTTGTACTGCCCCTGACATTCCTACAGGGATTGCTTAGGGATTCAGGAGCCACAGCCAATCCTACCTTCAGCTAATGGATCAAACTGACACTTGGTCAGTATCAGCAGATTATGAACTCTGCAGCCTGACACCACCGCATTGTTCTTCCATCTAAATATGAACAAAAGGGCCTAACAAATCCCACACTGACAGGTTATTCTCCCTTATCACAACTGCCTGGCTTTACTGCACAATCTGTGGTCCTCTCCCCTTTGCTGCAGAATTCTACTGGGGGCTCTGAGGACCTGTTAGGTATCTCAGAAGTTGTCTGTATTATCATGCGGGTAGCTATTTCCTAATAAGAGTACTGATTTGGTGTTCAAGCTATTCATGCCAGATAAACAGAAGGATACATTTTGTTATCCACTGCCGGGAAGGAACACTGTCACAAGAGGATTGTGCAGAGAGCTTACCCACTGAAATGAACAGGGACCATATGAGCTCTGCTTAACCTCAGTCCCACAAGGACTATTATTGTGAAGGCCAGTGTACTACACTTGTTAAAGAAAAACATGCATAGGTGTGGGTGTGTGCATTATATATATATTATATATATATATATATATATATATATATATATATATATATATATATATATATATATATATATATATATAGTATGGAGAGTATCAAATATGATTGGAGAGGAGGGCTATTGTGAAAAATAATGCCTGAAGCCGTAAGCACCCTGGAGGTAACAATAGTCTTCCCGAGGGGCATTTAATTTTCCACTATGGCTGAGTCTGCAGTACATATTTAATATATGAATCAGTCAAGAAAATAAGTGAGGCAAGTTTGGATTGAGAGGAACAGTAGTTCCACGCGCCAAGTTGTCAGTGAAGCATGAGAACTCTATACAGCAAGGATAGTTTACGTGTTTTCAGGGTATTAGTGCAGCAAAAGTAAATCAGCCAAAAGCACCTTTTCACTTTTAATTTGTAGTTCCCAAAACTCTTGGGTGAAATGTAGAAAAAAAAGTCAATACCTGTCATACAGTAAGAGAAATAAGTTGCCAAAATAAGGTAACAATGTCCTCCTTTTTCTCCCAACATTTTTTTGCAGACAACAGGCACATTTATCCAAGCATATGTATATTACAGGACATCTGCGTTTAATGGCAATTAACTTGTTTGATCAACATGAAAATATACTAGGGTACGCACTTATTTTGACGTTTATATTAAATGATTTATTTTAAAATGTAACATCTTTTTTTTTATATAAATATAAAAAAGGTCTGGCATGCATGGGATTTGAATGAAACTATAACCTTCAGTTTGCAAGCATGTTATCTTATGTATAGGTTTGCTACTTTTTGATATTAATCGGTAAAACTCATTAAACGTCAAATTCCTAAAGAATATGAGTTCAACTGAAATAAATGTATATACGATAAATGTCGGTAAAACCACTCGCTATTTTTTATTTTCTTACCAAAATAATAATTTAGAAAGCCTCTCTAGTTTGTGTAGTTTTTATACTTGCTGTCCGCCCCGTCACTGTTCCCCTCTGAATGGCTGGGGGTCGCTGTCAGTTACCTCAGTGGTCTGTTAGTATTGTAGTTTCACCCTGTTCTGGCAGATCAGCGCCTGTCATTCAAAGCATCTCCTTTGAAATTAGTTATGGTGTATGTAAACTTTTGCTTTAAGTATACGGTGACAGTTACTAGTTTGTTTTGAAAATGGGGCACAAGAGAAAAATGTCCATTTTCCCCGATTTACCATTACAACAGCCAATTAAATCGCGTGAAATCACAAAGCGGGCGGAGCTTATTTGCATACAAACGCCAGATTTAGCTGGCCAGTTAAATATTTAGCTAAATGTTCAATCTTGTAACTAGATTTATAAATTATATCTGAATACATGACACATTATATATATATACTATATATATATATATATATATATATATATATATATATATATATATATATATATTTTCACAACATTTATAAATCTGTGGAAGAAATACAAGATTTAAGCTAAAGCTGGAAAAAAGAAAAGACATGTTAAAATATTAACACTTTTCTTTGTATATGGCACCTTCTTGCTTGTTTGGTTGTTAGTAGCTTATTGATCCCAGAATCTCATCAAGCAGCTTCTTGAAGGATCCCAGGGTGTCAGCTTCAACAACATTAGTGGGGAGTTGATTCCAGACCCTGACGATTTTCTGTGTAAAAAAGTGCCTCCTATTTTCTGTTCTGAATGAATGCCCCTGTGTCTAATCTCCATTTGTGACCCCTGGTCCTTGTTTCTTTTTTCAGGTCGAAAAAGTCCCTTGGGTCGACATTGTCAATACCTTTTAGTATTTTGAATGC
The DNA here is from genome assembly GCF_017654505.1 of Polyodon spathula. Taxonomy (NCBI): domain Eukaryota; kingdom Metazoa; phylum Chordata; class Actinopteri; order Acipenseriformes; family Polyodontidae; genus Polyodon; species Polyodon spathula. The sequence goes on along the minus strand of NC_054536.1, from coordinate 64,942,525 downwards.
TTGAATTAGGTCACCGTGTAGTCTTCTTTGTTCAAGACTGAGCAGATTCAATTCTTTTAGCCTGTCTGCATATGACATGTCTTTTAAACCCGGAATAATTCTGGTCGCTCTTCTTTGCACTCTTTCTAGAGCAGCAATATCTTTTTTTATAGCAAGGTGACCAGAACTGAACACAGTATTCAAGATGAGGTCCTACTAATGCATTGTACACTTTTAACATTACTTCCCTTGATTTAAATTCAACACTTTTCATAATGTATCCAAGCATCTTGTTGGCCTTTTTTATAGCTTCCCCACATTATCTAGATGAAGACATTTCTGAGTCAACAAAGACTCCTAGGTCTTTTTCATAGATTCCTTCTCCAATTTCAGTATCTCCCATATGATATTTATAACGTACATTTTTATTTCCTGCGTGCAGTACCTTACACTTTTCTCTATTAAATGTCATTTGCCATGTGCCTGCCCAGTTCTGAATCTTGTCTAGATCATTTTGAATGACCTTTGCTGCTGCAACAGTGTTTGCCACTCCTCCTATTTTTGTGTTGTCTGCAAATTTAACAGGATTGCTTACTATACCAGAATCTAAATCAATAATGTAGATTAGGAATAGCAGAGGACCTAATACTGATCCCTGTGGTACACCATTGGTTACCACACTCCATTCTGAGGTTTCTCCTCTAATCAGTACTTTCTGTTTTCTACAAGTTAACCACTCCCTAATCCATGTACATGTGTTTCCTTGAATCCCTACTGCGTTCAGTTTGAGAATACATCTTTTGTGCGGGACTTTCGTCAAAAGCTTTCTGGAAATCTAAATAAATCATGTCATATGCTTTGCAATTATCCATTATCGATGTTGCATCCTCAAAAAAATCAAGCAAGTTAGTTAGACACGATCTCCATTTCCTAAAACCACGTTGACTGTCTCCCAGGACCCTGTTACCATATAGGTAATTTTCCATTTTGGATCTTATTATAGTTTCCGTAAGTTTGCATATCATAGAAGTCAGGCTTACTGGTCTGTAGTTACCTGGTTCAGTTTTGTTTCCCTTTTTGTGGATCGGTATTACATTTGCAATTTTCCAGTCTATCGGTACCATCCCTGTGTCAAGAAACTGTTGCATGATCTTGATTAGCGGTTTGTAAATAACTTCTTTCATTTCTTTGAGTACTATTGGGAGGATCTCATCCGGCCCAGGGGATTTGTTTATTTTAAGAGCTCCTAGTCCCTTTAACACTTCTGCCTCGGTTATGCTAAAGTTATTTAAAACTGGATAGGGACTGGATGACATGTGGGGCATGTTGTCCGTATCTTCCTTTGTAAAAACTTGTGAAAAGTAATCATTTAATATATTTGCTAGTTTTTTTTTCTTCATCTACGATTTTGCTATTTGTATCTCTTAAACATTTAACCTCCTCTTTGAATGTTCTCTTGCTGTTCTAATATTGGAAAAACATTTTGGAATTGGTTTTAGCCCCCTTAGCAATGTTTATTTCTATTTCTCTCTTGGCCTTTCTAACTTCCTTTTTGACTTGCTTTTGCAGTTCCGTGTACTCTTTCTGTATACTTTCTTTTTTGTCCCTTTTTAACGCTCTGTAAAGTGTCTTTTTTTGCTGAAAATTTTTTTTTAATTGATCTATTAAGCCATTTTGGCAATTCAGTTTTACATTTAGATTTGTCTACTTTAGGGATGTAATTGTTTTGAGTCTCTAGTACTACATTTTTGAAGAACAGACATCCTTTTTCTATGGATGTTTTCTCTATTTTACTCCAGTCTACTTCTGTTAGTCTCTGTTTCATACCTTCATAGTTTGCTTTTCTAAAATTGTAAACCTTAGCTTTAGTCATTACTTTGGGGGTTTTAAAAAATATTTCAAATGAGACCATGTTGTGGTCTGAGTTTGCTAGTGGTTCTCTGACCTCTGTTTTAGTTATTCATTATTTGAAAAGACTAAATCAAGGCATGCCTCCCCTCTAGTCGGTGCCTTGACAAATTGTGTTAAGAAGCAGTCATTTGTCATTTCCACCATTTCAGTTTCATCCGTGGTGCTCCCCACTGGGTTTTCCCATTTTATATGGGGGAAGTTGAAATCCCCCATTAGTATGGCTTCTCCTTTGCTACATGCATTTCTAATGTTATTGTATATCATTTTGATCACCGTCTGAATCTGGCAGTCTATAGCATGCTCCTATTATTATGCCCTTTGAATTTTTGTCCGTTATTCTGACCCATATTGATTCGGCTTTATTTTCTTTGTCCAGGTTTAACACCTGGGCTTCAAGACTGTTTCTTATGTATAGTGCTACCCCTCCTCCTCTTCTGTCCTGCCTGTCTTTCCTATACAGTGTATACCCACAAATATTATATTGGTCCCCATCACTCTCAGACAGCCAAGCTTCTGTAACATCTATCACATCATAGTTAATTGTTAGTGCAGTAGCTTCAAGTTCTAGAATTTTGTTTCTGATACTTCTAGCATTTAGATAAACACTTTTAATGGTTGTCTTACCTGAGTTGTTGTCTTTGTTTCGATGCGGTCTCCCTTCTGTTTTTTTGTTGATTTCTCCCCCCACGTCGATAGCATTAGAGCCCACATGACACCTAAGGGAATGCCGCCTGCAAAACTCTAGAGCCCAGAGAGGGTCTCGTTCTGTTGGTAAAAACGTACAAATGTCTGACTACCTGTCCAAGTAGCAGCATTGCCCAACTCATCTAAGGAGGCGCCATGAAGGAAAGCCCACGAAGTTGCCTGAGCCTAGTAGAATGGGCCATAATGTCCTCCAGTAACTGGGAGTCCGTCTGTTCAGCTCTCTAGAGCGGGACCCATAGCAGACAGACAGCTGGTTGGACTGTCTTCGGGATGCTGTCCTATCCAAATAACAGCGCAGAGTCCAAACTGGGCATAGCATGTGTTGTCTACAGTCCACCTCTGACTCGTGCAGGGGAGGTCTGAAAGTTTCCAAAAACCATTGATTGTTTAATATGGAATGAGGATACCACCTTTGGCAAAAAGGATGGATTTGTTCTTAATGTTACTCGCAAGTCATTCCCAGTGAAAGCGGCATTCCCTTAAAGAAAAGTGTAAGGTACTGCACGCAGGAAATAAAAATGTACATTATAAATATCATATGGGAGAGTGAGGCGAGAGTGTATTAAATGGAATGTCCAGACAGTAATTTATGTGTACAGAAATAAAATAATTTATTATTTTATTATCTATACACAACAAAATAATTAAATAACAAAAGAAAACAAAATGGTGTGAGGGAAGGAGTGCAGGGGTGAAATCCAAAACAAACCATGATGACTCGTCTTTAATCGTCTTCGTGGCAAACCATACATAAACAAAAAAAGACAAAAGAAATGTTAATGTTTTTTGTTTTCAAAATCCCGCTGCACCAAACCAGTCTCTCCCTCCACCCGTTACTCCTCCTATTTTACTTTCGGACCAACCCCGAACACAGTAGTACGTTCCCACTTTCGGACCAAGCCCGAACACAGTATTACTTTAGTATGTAATGTCCCGCCTCTGTAGTCAGTGGAACACCAATCCCCAACTGACAAGTGTCCTTATCCTTCACTTGACTCCAGTGGCTGGAATTTACATACTCGTACTTCCGCCACTCACCAAGGTGCCGCCCCTCAAAAGATGACTTTTGCCATGGTCACGAGATCTTGGTAAGGGAAGTCCCGAGTTGGTTTGATGCCATCTACTGTCGGGAGGCTGAATCACAGACCGAAATCCCTTTGACTCATCACAGGGAGATACTGAAATTGGAGAAGGAATCTATGAAAAAGACCTAGGAGTTTTTTTTGACTCAGAAATGTCTTCATCTAGACAATGTGAGGAAGCTATAAAAAAGGCTAACAAGATGCTCGGATACATTGTGAAAAGTGTTGAATTTAAATCAAGGGAAGTAATGTTAAAACTGTACAATGCACTAGTAAGACCTCATCTTGAATATTGGGTGCAGTTCTGGTCACCTCGCTATAAAAAAGATATTGCTGCTCTAGAAAGAGTGCAAAGAAGAGCGACCAGAATTATTCCGGGCTTAAAAGGCATGTCATATGCAGACAGGCTAAAAGAATTGAATCTGTTCAGTCTTGAACAAAGAAGATTACGTGGGGACCTAATTCAAGCATTCAAAATTCTAAAAGGTATTGACAGTGTCGACCCAAGGGACTTTTTCAGCCTGAGAAAAGAAACAAGGACCAGGGGTCACAAATGGAGATTAGACAAAGGGGCATTCAGAACAGAAAATAGGAGGCACTTTTTTACACAGAGAATTGTGAGGGTCTGGAATCAACTCCCCAGTAATGTTGTTGAAGCTGACACCCTGGGATCCTTCAAGAAGCTGCTTGATGAGATTTTGGGATCAATAAGCTACTAACAACCAAACGAGCAAGATGGGCCAAATGGCCTCCTCTCGTTTGTAAACTTTCTTATGTTCTTATGTTCTTATGTTCTTATATGTCATCGATGGACAGTGCATGAAGCTCACTTACTCATCTGGCAGACGTAATGGCTATTAAAAATGCCACTTTCAATGAAACAGGGCGCAGTTCTGCTGATGCCATGGGCTCAAATGGGGGACGAATAAGGGCCTGCAGTACCAGTTCTAGATCCCACTTGGGGGCCATACTTTTCATGGGAGGACAAAGCCTCCGAGACCCTTTAAGAAATTGCACTGCCAGGAAATGTGCCCCAGTGGACACTGAGTCAATTTTGTCGTGGCACACTGATATTGCTGCCAGGTATACCTTCAAAGTGAATGCTGGTTTTCCTGCGTCAAACAGGATCGTGACTTTCGGCAAGGCACCAGTCTTGGAATACTTTCCATTTATATGAGTACTGGGTTCTAGTGCTTGGAGCCCTAGCAGACTGTAGTGTCTCTACTACTGCATCTGCAAACCTCGTCTAAATAGACGGCTACGTTCAATAGCCAGACCCAGAGATGAAGCTGGGCTGGGTTCGGGTGCCATAATAATCCCTCCACTTGGCTCAGGAGGTCCTTGTGCAGTGGAAGCTGCCACAGCTGATTCGACAACATGTTGGAGAGGAGAGCAAACCAAGGGCCCATTATGTCCATTGCAATGCACTCGAAAGGAGTGGAAATAATTGGCAGTAGGACCAAAGGGGCGGGGTGCACTCGACCCGGCTCTACTCGGGGGCAGTCTGGGCATGTGGCTACATATCTCGACACATCAGTATGAAGACCGAGCCAATAGAATTGAGCCAATATCTGTTCACTCGTCTTTTCGGCTCCAAATTGCCCCGCAAAAGGGATATCATGAGCCAGCCTCATGACCTCGGTCCAACAAGACGGGGGAACCAACAATTGTGTCACAGGCTGTCCTGTGTCCGTGGCTAGGTTTACCCTATACAGTAATTGCCCCTTAATACTGAAATGTGGATATACTAGCGCCCCAGTGCAATCAACATCCTTACCTTCAATGGACCGGACCTGTTCCCAAGCGTGCACTAGTGACGGGTCGTTATGTTGTCCCCACACTATGTCCGCGCTTGAGTACCACAGGTCCGGTACATTGAGAGGGGCTGGAATAACCTCTGCCCTAGTAGGTCCAATAACCTCGCTCTCTCGGTCACACTGCATTCCCACTCCCTTCAACTGCCGTTTGTTACCACTGCAGCACTTTCCTACCAACCCCAGCCTTGTCTCAAAGACGTTCCCTCCCATTTCGTGGTCCGTCTCGCCTTATTTGTTAGTCTAGGACAGAAAAGAGGGGAAAACATTTCAGTATGAAAAGGAAACACATCACCAGTCCATTCCTTTTTTTTCTGCCACGTTTACGTGTGTGGCTGAGACTGCCATTATTTGCACCAATTGTTTGAATTTTGGCCAGTCAAGGCCCAGAATAACTGGGTGTGGCAACCTTTCCGCCACCCTGACTACAAGGTGACGTTTTATCGGTACTAACGATAAATATACTTTTAATGTGGGGTATGCCTTCGTGTCTCCATGGATACAGGAGATGGCCACCTGACCTTGTGGCCGCCACGACACACTGCCCAAGGAACTGTCCTAATTAAGGTTTGCTCACACCCTGTGTCCACCAACGCGTGGGTTTTCACATTCCCAAAACCACATCAATCAGACAAGGCCCCTCCCGACCATTTTCCCCATGCTTACCAGTTCCAGGAGCCCACTTGCACACAGCCACGTCACACTCCACGGCAGCGGGGCATGACCTGGCCCTATGTCTCGGCTGGTTACACGTGAAACAGAGAGGGGGCACAGAGGGATCATAGGTAAAATATCTGTCCTGCTGCTGGTAGGGCAACAGGGCAGGGGCAACACCTCTACCCCAGCTGGGGGTCAACTTCGGTTTCCATGAGTGGGAGGCAAGGGGGCCCAACGGGGTCGGCGGTCTTGGAGGTCTGGGTGCTGGGAACGAAGGTGATGGTGGTAGTGTTGGAGGAGAGGGAGGGATAGGTTGGCTACTGTGAAGGGCAGGGACTGTCAAGATCCTGACCCGGGCTGACGTCAGGGAGTCCTCAGCTAGTCTGACTGCCTCCTTCAGGGTTTTGGGGTTGTGGCGCCGTATCCACGCCTGGGTTTCGGTGCCGACCACATGGCAGAATTGTTCCACCACAATAGCTTCCCCCATCTGTTGAGTGGTCTTTTTCTCCGGGGTCAGCCAATGGACCATGTGGTCGCATAACCGCTCTGCGACCACCCTGGGCCGTGTCTCCGGGGCTCTCCGGAACTCGCGGAACCGCGACCGGTGGGTCTCTGCGGTGATGTTGAGGCGATGGAGAATAGCCTGCTTCACCAGGTCATAATCAGTGGCATACTGGTTGCTCAGGGCTTAGTAGGCTGCCTGAGCCTCCCCGATCAGGCAAGGTCCCACCTGGCTTAGTCCCTAGCCACTCAAATACCATCAAGTATGCCTCCAGGTTATCCTCCGCCATCATTTTCATGGCCCGTGCCTTCGGGGGCGACATCTGTGGTGTTGCAGTAGGGGTTGCTCCTGCAGCAACAGCCAGCCCTACCCGTTCAATGAGCATCCCGTCTGCTCTCCAGCGCCTGCAGCAGCTCCGCCAGCTCGTTGCGGTCCATCCCGGATCTGACACCACGTGTGGCAAAGTGGCTGGTAAGGGGAACAAGTGTAGAGGTGATGCGGTGCAGGAGTGATGAACAGACAATGGTAATTCAGTGAATAAGTGCTTTATGGCTCTTTTTCCAGGTCTGGCGACTATTAAATAACAAATCCCCAGCAATACACAACAATGTGTAAAGCACGGGGATAATGAAAACAAGGCACAGTCCCGAACCAAAACAATGGCGTGGTCACCAGTCCTGGGTGATTGAAAACGTGCAGGTGCTCAGTGCAGTGGTGCTCCGGATAGTGCTTTCCTTTCGACAGCTCCGGAGGTGTGTGTTAACTGTCTATTAGTGCGACAAAGACAGACAATTACAGACAGACAGAAAATAACACACAACACGTATAGCACTCTTCACAAATACTCTCTGAGAGCTCTTATCTCCGTCCTTCTCTCCTAAGATTAACCCAAATGAAGGAAAAGATCAGCATTACCCTGGTCTCTATATGTAATCCCGCATGACATCTAGGTAAACGGTTGCAGCTGCCTTATTACTTGCAGCTGCCCCTCGTTTACCTTTCAGGTCAATACGGTCTTACAACAGAGACTTGCTTCTTTCCAGGCTGACCCACTTCCCGGTCCCAGAAATGAACTGTCAGGCCAGCCCTTCCAGATACTTCTTCTCCAGTTCTTTAGCGCCCTCACAGGTCGGAGGAAGATTTATCACCAGAACTCATTGTATTTCTGTCACAGGGGGGCAATAACTTTTTCAAACCTGAAGATTGCATGTTTGATTACCTTGCACACCAAACAAATGAAAGAAGCACCAAACTTTGGTGTCTTTTTTTCTCTCAGACTCCCTCTATGTACTACTACAACCCACAAGAAGATCTGACCAAGTTCAATGTGAAAAATGTACAAAATCAGACAGGGGGCAAATACTTTTTCACTGCGCTGTATACAATATATATATATATATATATATATATATATATATATATATATATATATATATATATATATATATATATATATACACACACACACACACACACACACACACACACACACACACATACACTGAGTCTACAAAACATTAGGAACACCTGCTCTTTCCATGAAATAGGCTGATGAGGTGAATCCAGGTGAAAGCTATGATCCCTTATTGATGTAACCTGTTAAATCCACTTCAATCAGTGTAGATGAAGGGGAGACAGGTTAAAGAAGGATTTTTAAGCCTTGATACAACTGAGACATGGATTGTGTATTTCTGCCATTCAGATGGTAAATGGGCAAGACAAAAGATTTAAGTGCCTTTGAACGGGGTATGGTAGTAGGTGCCAGGTGTGCCGGTTTGAGTGTGTCAAGAACTGCAATGCTGCTGGGTTTTTCACGCTCAACAGTTTCCCGCATGTATCAAGGATGGTCCACCACCCAAAGGACATCCAGCAAACGGCAGGCCAATGGTCGAAAACGGCCAAAGGAGGCTGACACAAATTGTGCAGAGCAACAGACGGGCTACAGTTAGTCAACTGACAGTCCAGTACAACACTGGTGCTGAAAGACTCACAAATGGGGTATGGCAGCCAACGACCTAACAGAGTTCCACAACTTTCAGCAAAACACAAGAAACTGCGGTTGCAGTGGGCTAAGGAACGAAAACACTGGACACTGGAGGATTGGAAAAACATTGCCTGGTCTGATGAATCCCGGTTCCTGATGTTTAACACTGATGGTAGGACTAGGGTATGGAGAAAACCACATGAGTACATGCATCCATCATGCTGCGTGTCAACATTGCAGGTTGGTGGTGGTGTGATGGTGTGGGGTGTGTTTTCATTGCACACATTGCGCCAATCAGGTGCATCCCTTCATGGCAGCAGTGTATCCATCTGCTAATGGATTTTTTCAGCAGGATAATGCCCCATGCCACAAGGCTAGGATTGTCCGGGAATGGTTCCACGAACATGACAGTGAATTCCGCTTACTGCAGTGGCCTGCCCAGTCACCACATCTCAATCCAATTGAGCATCTGTGGGTTGAGATGGAACAAGCTATTCGGAGTAGAGATCCACTACCAGCCAACTTGACACAACTGTGGGAAGCATTGGAGTCAACATGGGCCAGCATCCCTGTGGAACGCTTTCGACACCTTGTAGGGTCCATGCCCCGACGAATTGAGGTTGTTCTGAGAGCAAAAGGAGGTGCAACTCAATATTAGGAAGGTGTTCATAATGTTTTGTACACTCAGTGTGTGTGTGTGTGTGTGTGTATATATATATATATATATATATATATATATATATATATATATATATATATATATAAAGGCAGGATTTGAACCCTAACTTTAGTTCTGGGGTGCTGAACCCAGTTCCTGTGACAGTTATGAAAGTGTACAGCTGTCATGACTACAGTATGATATTCTAAACAAGCCACTTTTAAAATAGGTGAAACATGCTTTAATGTCATAACAGTATGCTCCTGCAGGAAATAAAAGTAAAATAAAATAAATTGTGAAGATTCGTCATCTATTGTCTGATTAAACCTGGTACCCTACATTTGTTTTCCCTCTGCACTAAAAGTAATACTTACGCATAGGGCAATATGGTTATTCATACTGTATTTATATCAACTGCTAAATATGTACATAGCCTACTACTTCTGTAGGCCTATTTATTTGACTATACAGAAATCAGTAGCCTAGTATCTCTGGTAATTTATATCACAGGCTTTCGTTTCAGTAATGTAATGCACAGTACCAATTAAGGAACGATAACTGAAGAACAGTTAAATCCAGTACATGGAATCTAAGTAGTATGCAATGTTTTATGTTATATGTGTATTTGGGAGAGATTAAATACGGGGGTTATGGTTGGGGGATAAAATAAGAGTTCTCCGATGCCCCACCCCTCTCAAAGTTCACCAGCTGCCACCTTCTGAAAGTGTCATTAAAACAGGGTGAACAACAAGCCCTCAGGACTTTTGTTACCAACTATGATCAGTTGCCATGCACTACATCTCTCAGTACTGTGGACATTTGTAACTTAGGAGAACCCTTCAGTAGAGCTCAGCAGCAAGATGTTGTTGAGTTTCTCATCAAATTGTGTCAAAATTGCCCAGAAATAGGTGATCTGGTTTCAGTTATCACAAGGCACAACATGCTATGCACACAATGCTGGTACCATACATCAAATCAAAAGAAGTTTAACAAATTAATATGGACCACAAGTGGGCACCCATTGATGGTGGCAGATGTGACCACTGCCAAAAATCTACACTACTTAAACGCAAAGTCCTTCAGTCAGAAGGAAGAGTGCTTGCAGTCCAGCTTATGCTTTGGCAAACCAAACCAAATGGGAATATTACACAATGACAAGATGTGAAGTTTACTGGTGTGCACAAGAGTAAAATTAATGTGGGCAACTGCAATTACAAATTATCTTCCATTATTATATACTAAGGAGATGTCGCTTCAGGACACTTCCTCTCAGTTCCTGGCACTACAAAGTGGGTGCATGCAAATGACACACTTATTGAAGTCAAACCATGGCCAAGAAATGCAAAATACATGTGCATGGCCTTTTATGAACAGATGTAGTGCTTTAAGTGCTTTGACTACATTGGACTAAGTTGATCAAATCACAAGATAAGGAGGCAAAAAACAGAATTTATACACTTAAAATGTTTATGTAATTTACTGTAGCATTCATATGCATATATAAGTTTGTAACCAAGTACAAATTAGTAGAATGTTGAACATTTTTGGATTGATTATTTTTTATCATTGTTATACTTTTGTACTAAAGTAAAAACCAGTAATAGCAATAAAGAATTGGACATTTTAATGTTTTTTTTACTACCCATTTCCATAGGTAAGTTTGAAACAAACCACAAAAAAAAAAAAATCACATCTTGAGACTGTGAATGCTGTTAAAATACTTACACCCTCCACCACACGCATAAACAATATTCATATTCATTAAGGGAAAAAAAGAAGTGATATCTGGAAAAAAAAAAAAAAAAAAAAAAACACATTGGGAATGTGAAAAAATGTCAAGTTATCAAAAGTGTCCAGCCATTTAAAGTCGAGATATCAAAAACACAAGCTAAGTCAGAAGAAACAATTAGGGCAAACTTAGCCAGCACCAAGCAAATAGGCACTGCGAAAGTGATGGGGGTCAAGGTTGTCCCAGTTGGTTTTGTGAAACTTGGGTTATGTTTCTGATATCTCCACATTGAATGGCTGGGCACTTCTGAGAACTTGTCGTTTTTTACATTTCCAATGTTTTTGTTTCAGATAATAAATATGACTTTATATATTTTGTTTAAATAGAGCTGAAACAGCATAAGCAAATAAATAACAGAAATTAATAACAGAACATGTTTCTGAACTTCATATCACATAGTTATCAAAGCTTTTTTACCATCCAGCTCTCCGAGCGGTTTGATGACTGTTTACAATCCAGTTTATATCCTGGCCATCATATTTGTTTACATCGTTGAGTCAGAAAACAGTGACAGTGATGTTTTAATCACCATTTTAGCATTTGGAGCATCCTTCTTTTGTTTTGTAATCAATTTTCTATCACAGAATCGGTGTTAAGCCATTTTCTGTTGTGAGTAGTACAGGGGAGAAAGGCATTCCTTTGAAAAGGGGTGGGATTGACAGTGATGTGAACCAATTACATGACAGATGGAGACTATTGCCAGGCAGTGTAAGGATGTGAGGACAATAGTTCAATCTATTTTTGCTCCTACGTTGTTTTAATCATTCACAGGCCAGGATTTCCAGCCACTGATTCATATAAATATATATATATATATACATATATATATATATATATATATATATATATATATATATATATATATATATATATATATATATATATATATAGTTTTCACTGGCTGATAAGAGCAGATGGGTGCTTAGTTCAGGTACAGTTTTTACAGTATTTAATAAACAAATGCACAATGTAGATATATTTATTATGTGTGACGTAATGTAACTTGCATACATTTAAATAGTAGAGACACTGCGTTGTGTCTGTTTTGTATTATTCTTTTAGTACAAGGGCATGCCGCTACTATTACCGTGGTGATCTGATACAAGCATTCAGAATTATAAAAGGTATTGACAATGTCGACCCAAGGGACTTTTTCACCCTGAAAAAAGAAACAAGGACCAGGGGTCACAAATGACGATTAGATAAAGGGGTATTCAGAACAGAAAATAGAAGGCACTTTTTTACACAGAGAATTTTGAGGGACTGGAACCAACTCCCCAGTAATGTTGCAGAAGCTGGCACCCTGGGATCCTTCAAGAAGCTGTTTGATGAGATTCTGGGATTAATAAGATACTAACAACCAAACAAGCAAGATGGGCCGAATGGCCTCCTCTCATTTGTAAACTTTCTTATTATTTGGATTCCCTTTCTATACAAAAGGAGGCATGTATCATGATCTACCGACGCAGCACTAAATTGGTGGAGTATAGTAGTGCTCTGCCGCAGCACAAATTTGACCCCATACCGAATGTTTTAACGGACCTAAAATTAATGAGGCTCGGTGTAAGCTGCCACGTTTAAATGTGTAAATGCGCTGTGTCGGTGTTCTGAAAATATGCGCCTCCCTCTCAAAATGGCCTACCAGTAGCAGATGTCAAATAAAACAAAAGCAGCATTTTTATTATTTACACAACATAACTAGACTTCAAAGCTATGATAGTTTTTTTCATATTAAACCCAGTGTATTTCCTAGTATACCATAGTATAATGACTACTGCACTGCTCTCTATTCTGGTTTTCCATATACTTCCTTAGCCACATTACAGCAGTTGCAAAATGTTGCAGCAAGACCCCTATCTTGCATTCAAAGGCTACAATGGCTCCAAGATTTTATGGAGTGTTCCTGTGGCCAAGACCTGTAGGTGAAAGGATGCATCACCTACTGGGGATATCAGAAAAGTCGACACCCAAGCTAAAGACCATCCTCATGGTATAGCAATTACAAAAAATGAGTCAAATCTTTTCTTTCTTTGGGCTCTAGACTATGTGTGCTGAGACAAGGTGCCAGTGAGACATGCTTCACACACAGATATGGCCCAGCAGATTATGCATCGTAAGATTGTGTTAATTAATTAAAAGCGTACAAATTATACATTCGCAATTATTACTCCAGCCCTCCTCCAGCAGGTCCTCTGGATTATAGCAGCCCTGCCCTCTTCATGGCTGCTATCAGCCACATTTACTAAACAGAAATCCTTAATGTATTCTGCTGAACACAGATTTTATTTGATCAGTCTCGTACTTGATCCGATCAGCCCAGCATGAGTCTAATCTAATAAAATTTAACAGTCTTTCAACAAAACACAATGGATGTTAAGGATGATACCTGAGCTTCAGCTTCTAGAGGCATTACTTGTTGTTGCGACAGAAAAATGATCCTGCAGTAATTCATATTATACTGAATGCTATGGTTACTATTGTACAGTACATTCACAAGGCATTCAAATTCAAGTGCAGGTTAAAAAAAAAATACTCTCTTCATTTCAGTCAGCTTGCCTCTGTGTCTCTCTGCTACCTCCATTGTACTTTTACAATGTTGTTGAGAGCATGTATGAATTCACTAGTGAATAGAGATTGCATTACCTAGGCCATTACTGCATTTACAGTTTTGACAACAGTCTGTAATATCCAAATGCAAGTGACACATTTACATCTGTATGCCACTTACACAGAGAAAATAAAGAATAAACCCAAACCTCTCATGTCACTAATAATGTACTGAGGTATACCTCTGAGGGTACAGGCTGTTCTGCAATAACATACAGCAAAACTGGTATTTTAAAAAGAGAAATAAAAGAAATATTAAATATGGAAGGGCTCGCTGAGGATTTCTCCTGGCAGCTTAAACTTGTACACCTGCAAGGATAGATCATTATTTACTCCAAATTGTCACATTTCTTTTATTTTCAGAAAGGAATAATGTATCTAACAAAGTTACCACAGCAAAAAATAAACAATTCATACATTTAACTTCAGAAATGCTGGTAAGTAGTCTGAAGTTGTTTCTTATTCAAATTAGCTAATTTGTGATTATTCCTGCTCAGAAAGAGTGCAAAGAAGAGCGCCAGAATTATTCAAAAAGGCATGTCATATGCAGACAGGCTAAAAGAATTGAATCTGTTCAGTCTTGAACAAAGAAGACTACGTTAAGCATTCAAAATTCTAAAAGGTATTGACAGTGTTTTTTTTCAGCCTGAAAAAAGAAACAAGGACCAGGGGTCACAAATGGAGTTTAGAAAAAGGGGCATTCAGAACAGAAAATAGGAGACACTTTTTTACACAGAGAATTGTGAGGGTCTGGAATCAACTCCCCAGTAATGTTGTTGAAGCTGACACCCTGGGATCCTTCAAGAAGCTGCTTGATGAGATTTTGGGATCAATAAGCTACTAACAACCAAACGAGCAAGATGGGCCGAATGGCCTCCTCTCGTTTGTAAACTTTCTTATGTTCTTATGTTCTAATTCATACATTTAACTTCAGTGCTGGTAAGTAGTCTGAAGTTGTTTCTTATTCAAATTATAATTTGTGATTATTCCTCTCAGGTAAAAAGGCAATACCAATTTGGAGTAAAAAGCTTTGGGTATTAGGCCGGATATGTTTTTCAGGTCATATGGGTTAAATCAGGGTAGCCTTGGTTTTTGTTCTAACCATACTAAATGTGTAGTATTGTATTTTTATGGTGTCTGATTTGCTGTTTGAGACCGGCGAGAAAGCTGGTCTTATAATGTGTATGGGGGATTTAAAACCCCTTCCCTAGTACCCTCGTGGGAAAGTGGCTGGAGCCTTAAGGTAATTATTGTATCAAATTAGGTAATTAAGGCTCCTGCCACAGACTATAAAAGACGCTCTCCAGGCTTATTAGGTGTAGAGTGTCAGAGGCGAGACGTGAGTCTTTAAGTTGGGGAAATCAGAAATAACAATTGCTAGACATGTTGGTTAGTTAACCAGCACGATATTTGTTACTGTTATTATTTATTTGTTTGGCCAACGCGCCTTTTTGTTTTGTGTCTTTTGTTTGTTTAAATCTTTTGTTTTTTCATTCAATTAAAATATAAGTGTAGCAGCGCAGTTTGCACATACCATTCTTCTTGGTTTTGTGTCGCTTCTTCCTGAAAGTCACTGCAACCACTCTGCCGCAGCAATAACGTGTTTTGCCCGCATTAAGCCCTTAACTGCGTGCTTTGTACACCTACTGTATTCACTAACCAGTGGCAGACAACCTAGCGCCTGGAAAAAGTATCGCTTTCAGGTCATTTAAATATAATGAATAATGTTAATGTTTGGAAATATATGCAAATTACATCACAAAATACCGCAAGGGTGGTATTTGATATACAAACCATTCACTTAAAGTCCATATGCCACCTATTTCACGTTACAATCGGATTATATTTTATTAAACTACATTATAACAGTGTTCTAAAAATATATATATCATTCATACTTTTGCGCTGTAACTAAGAAATTTACAATCGTAAACTAGTTTTCAAAAAGCTCTGATTTCAAATTTTGACAGCTGTGATGTCATTAGGAAAACAAGAACCATAAATCATAAACATGCATGCATTTGTCTATGGCATAAACAAAATGATCATACATACAGGCCTATTTCCCAATGGTCAAACAGTGTCAAAAATAGCACTGCATGAAAAAAAAAAAAGTACTGTATTCTGTGAAAGTAAAATCAAGGAGTTTGTCAGTGCACAATAAGAACATAAGAACATAAGAAAGTTTACAAACGAGAGGAGGCCATTCGGCCCATCTTGCTCGTTTGGTTGTTAGTAGCTTATTGATCCCAAAATCTCATCAAGCAGCTTCTTGAAGGATCCCAGGGTGTCAGCTTCAACAACATTACTGGGGAGTTGATTCCAGACCCTCACAATTCTCTGTGTAAAAAAGTGTCTCCTATTTTCTGTTCTGAATGCCCCTTTTTCTAAACTCCATTTGTGACCCCTGGTCCTTGTTTCTTTTTTCAGGCTGAAAAAGTCCCTTGCGTCGACACTGTCAATACCTTTTAGAATTTTGAATGCTTGAATTAGGTCGCCACGTAGTCTTCTTTGTTCAAGACTGAACAGATTCAATTCTTTTAGCCTGTCTGCATATGACATGCCTTTTAAGCCCGGAATAATTCTGGTCGCTCTTCTTTGCACTCTTTCTAGAGCAGCAATATCTTTTTTATAGCGAGGTGACCAGAACTGCACACAATATTCAAGATGAGGTCTTACAAGTGCATTGTACAGTTTTAACATTACTTCCCTTGATTTAAATTCAACACTTTTCACAATGTATCCGAGCATCTTGTTAGCCTTTTTTATAGCTTCCCCACATTGCCTAGATGAAGACATTTCTGAGTCAACAAAAACTCCTAGGTCTTTTTCATAGATTCCTTCTCCAATTTCAATATCTCCCATATGATATTTATAATGTACATTTTTATTTCCTGCGTGCAGTACCTTACACTTTTCTCTATTAAATGTCATTTGCCATGTGTCTGCCCAGTTCTGAATCTTGTCTAGATCATTTTGAATGACCTTTGCTGCTGCAACAGTGTTTGCCACTCCTCCTATTTTTGTGTCGTCTGCAAATTTAACAAGTTTGCTTACTATACCAGAATCTAAATCATTAATGTAGATTAGGAATAGCAGAGGACCTAATACTGATCCCTGTGGTACACCGCTGGTTACCACACTCCATTCTGAGGTTTTTCCTCTAATCAGTACTTTCTGTTTTCTACATGTTAACCACTCCCTAATCCATGTACATGTGTTTCCTTGAATCCCAACTGCGTTCAGTTTGAGAATTAATCTTTTGTGCGGGACTTTGTCAAAAGCTTTCTGGAAATCTAAATAAACCATGTCATATGCTTTGCAATTATCCATTATCGATGTTGCATCCTCAAAAAAATCAAGCAAGTTAGTTAGACACGATCTCCCTTTCCTAAAACCATGTTGACTGTCTCCCAGTACCCTGTTACCATATAGGTAATTTTCCATTTTGGATCTTATTATAGTTTCCATAAGTTTGCATATAATAGAAGTCAGGCTTACTGGTCTGTAGTTACCTGGTTCAGTTTTGTTTCCCTTTTTGTGGATCGGTATTACGTTTGCAATTTTCCAGTCTGTCGGTACCACCCCTGTGTCAAGAGACTGCTGCATGATCTTGGTTAGCGGTTTGTAAATTACTTCTTTCATTTCTTTGAGTACTACTGGGAGGATCTCATCCGGCCCAGGGGATTTGTTTATTTTAAGAGCTCCTAGTCCCTTTAACACTTCTGCCTCAGTTATGCTAAAGTTATTTAAAACTGGATAGGAACTGGATGACATGTGGGGCATGTTGTCAGTATCTTCCTTTGTAAAAACTTGTGAAAAGTAATCATTTAACATATTTGCTATTTTTTTTTCTTCCTCTACGATTTTGCCATTTGTATCTCTTAAACATTTAATCTCCTCTTTGAATGTTCTCTTGCTGTTGTAATATTGGAAAAACATTTTGGAATTGGTTTTAGCTCCCTTAGCAATGTTCATTTCTATTTCTCTCTTGGCCTTTCTAACTTCCTTTTTGACTTGCATTTGCAGTTCTGTGTACTCTTTCTGTGTACTTTCTTTTTGGTCCTTTTTTAATGCTCTGTAAAGTGCCTTTTTTCGCTGAATATTTTTTTTTAATTGATCTATTAAACCATTTTGGCAATTTAGTTTTACATTTAGATTTGTCTACTTTAGGGATATAATTGTTTTGCGCCTCTAGTACTACGTTTTTGAAGAACAACCATCCTTCTTCTGTGGGTGTTTTCTCTATTTTACTCCAATCTACTTCTGTTAGTCTCTGTTTCATGCCTTCATAGTTTGCTTTTCTAAAATTGTAAACCTTAGCTTTAGTCTTTACTTTTGAGGATTTAAAAAACACTTCAAATGAGACCATGTTGTGGTCTGAGTTTGCCAGTGGTTCTCTGACCTCTGTTTTAGTTATTCTATCTTCGTTATTTGAAAAGACTAAATCAAGGCATGCCTCCCCTCTAGTGGGTGCCTTCACAAATTGTGTTAGGAAGCAGTCATTTGTCATTTCCACCATTTCTATTTCATCCTTCGCGCTACCCACCGGGTTTTCCCATTTTATTTGGGGGAAGTTGAAATCCCCCATTAGTATGGCTTCTCCTTTGCTACACACATTTCTAATGTCATTGTATAACAGATTATTGTGCTCACCGTCTGAATCTGGCGGTCTATAGCATGCTCCTATTATTATGCCTTTTGAATTTTTGTCTGTTATTCTGACCCATATTGATTCGGTTTTATTTTCTTTGTCCAGGTTTAACACCTGGGCTTCAAGACTGTTTCTTATGTATAGCGCTACCCCTCCTCCTCTTCTGTCCTGCCTGTCTTTCCTATACAGTGTATACCCACAAATATTATATTCGTCCCCATCACTCTCAGATAACCACGTTTCTGTAACACCTATCACATCATAGTTACCTGTTAGTGCAGTAGCTTCAAGTTCTAGAATTTTGTTTCTGATACTTCTAGCATTTAGATAAATACATTTAATGGTTGTCTTACCTGAGTTGTTGTTCTTGTTTTGATGCGGTCTCCCTTCTGTTTTTTTGTTGATTTCTCCCCCCTTCCTTTCTAGTTTAAATGCTTCCGAACCTGCTCGAGGATCACTTCATACAGCACAAAAAACAGAGGCTAAAGATTTTGTTTGGTGGTTTCTAGCAGGTACAAATGTTTTTTTTTTCTTTTGTAAGACACTGGAACACAAGTTCACAAACACATGGAGACCTTTATAAAGACAGCTGTTCACAAGACAATCATCAAGTAAGTGACCATTGATTCATTTTCCCCTGACAACAGCGGAACCATTTAAAAACCGCAATACTTTTTTTTTTTTTTTTTTTACCAGCCTTAATTCAACAATTTCATACAGTTTACTTTTATATCAAAAAAACATTTTTAAATAGCTGCATCTAGACACTTCATACAGATATAAAAATGATTACCTTGGATTTTTTTTTCTTACCCTGTGCGCTAGTGCTCAATACTACTAGGCTATCCACTGCACATAATCAGTTCCCAGCACAGCTTTCATATTACTGACTTAATAAAAACAATAATATCATGGTATTGTAAAGCAGTACAAACACATTGCATGATTTCTGATGCAGAAATCGAAAGAATGAATCCACTCATCCAACTTTTTTAGGTAAGCTTTCCATTTTCTATGTTATCTTTATGGTAATGTTCATATGCACATAACTGGGTAAGGGTGTCTGCCAAGAAATAATAATAATAATAATAATAATAATAATAATAATAATAATAATAATAATAATAATAATAATAATAATTACTTGCAGTTCGCAAGGAGGTTAAGCCTATTTCATTTCACTTAATCAGAGAAAGCATAAGTGTTTATTTCATGAATGAAGTTGAAGAGCTAGACGTGACCATGCAACTCATCTCGGCCCTATAATATAAAGAATGCTTTATTATTGAAGTGGATGGGAAACAGTAAACACTATTTGAAGATATAAATGGTACAACAAACCAAATATAGAAATACACTTTTTTTTTCAATTGCAATAAATGAACAGCTAGCCAGGGTTAACTGTATACAAGAACAATTGCCGACCTGCAGACAAGGGGCATGTCGCTTGCATTCCTGATGCCAGCGTGGTTATTTAATCCTGCTGGAGGTTCAAAACAGTTTGGTATCAGGCCTCAAACCATTTATTATCACTCCCCACAATTTCTTTCATTACACACCACACTCCAGCTGTCCTTATTGTAATACAGACTACTGAAAACATCAGAGAAATTCATAATAGTCACTTTGACAGTCTGAAGCCATGTACAGTACAGTATATCTCTTCTCTGTTCCTGGTATTCCCCTAGTGACGTCACGCCAACTTCGTGTATCATGTGCATTGTCGGTATTTTCCTGAATTATTCATAGTTTTACATCTCTCAGTGCCATAAATTTGATCATGAAGATTGAACTTCTTGTTCATTGTGAAAGTAAACCAAGTACGACCCCAAAGCCAAAGAATGATTTTCTATGTGAGATATGGACTTAAGGGTGCTAACTTTACCTGGTGTTGCTGAAGAATAGCCTATATATTGGGTAAAAGTAAAACATAAATAAATAAATACATTAATATAAATATTGAAATAAATGAATAGATAAATGAATTGTTTCAATGAAGGCGGTCACGCGAAGTGACACTCAAGCGGCACCGCAGAACGGCACGTAGGAGATAAAATATTTTCGACTTTCGCCGCGCCACGCCATGATGTAAAGTACCAGCAACCAATCAGGGGAAAGTAGGAGGCTCCTTTGCGAGGAAGAAATAAAAAAATAAACAAAATGGAGGAAAAGCTCATGCTTCTGATTTCTGATTTTCTAGTTGTATAATACAACATTAAGTAGGTTTGAAATCTGCCTTTATCAAACCGGAGCCCCTGTATCAGCTTTTTTGTATCTTATATCAGTATCTTTTTTTGGGATGTCATGGACCCACAGCGATCTTACATTTTTTTTTTCTTTCTCCTGTACAGCAGGGCGATCGCAAGGATCATTTTTTTTGTTTGCTGTTCATTGTTTTAGGTATTGTGTTGTCAGATGCACAGTAGCATCGATTGTTGATGGGATGGCAGTAGTTGCATTTTTTTTAATCATGTGTATACGATAATGCTTAATAATATCAATGTATAAAACTCACACTCTCTTTACCTATACCCAGCAAACCAGAAAGAAACAAAGAAAATATCTCAGTCTTTAAACATGTTTTTATTTTAAACAACACAATTGCCTGATATTTTGAGTAATTGTGTGTGTGTGTGGGGGGGGGGGGGGGGGGGTTAAAAATATATATATATATTTTTTTTTTTTACTAAGTTTTGTGTCATGTATAAAAAGAGTTTTTCCTTCCCGCTGGCATTTACTGTTTATTGATTTGGCAATAAAAAAATCACTGTACATGCAGCCATGACGTAATAACAGACCATCCTCTGACTTTACCCTGCCGCGTTTAGTGTGAACAGTCGTCGCGGCGACTGCAGAGCGATGTGCAAGGAGGCGGGATGCTCGCCCCATCAGGTGTTAACGGCCATTTAGTCATTCCTGCTCCATTCAGTCTCCAGCTCAGCAACAGTGCTGTTCAAAGCACAGCTCCATTATTCAACTTTCTCTGTGTCTTCATTAGAAAGACTGGAACTCCGCTAAACTGTTAAAGCACCCCCAACAAGACATCGACATTCCCTCGTCAGTGGTTGCTTGCCTTAACTCTATTTAAACCTACCACAAAGCTTTGACTGCTGAATCTCTCTCTACTCCTTGCCTGCAATCAAGCATACCTCCCCCACTCCCCACCCACTCCCACACAGCTAGCACAATTTATTGTTCCATTAGAAGATTTAGTCCTGGACCTCCATCAGGTACGTTCAATGTTTTAAAGTCCTATTCAACCAGTGGCGACTTGTGACATTAACAGGTCTCATAACATATTCCATCGACACTGCTGTACTGCAACTCTTGGTTCACGCCTGTTACCTTCCTTTGATTTCAGACGCCTACTTCATCATTCGGCTGCGTACCTCCAAGACAGAGGTGTGGTCAGTTCATTCAGTCGTCAAGTATTGAGTTCCCTATCTCCCTTCTTTTTCAGCGGCAAGGTATCTCCCCAGCAGAACCCTCTGTTCATTGATTCCTCTCCCTCTAACATCACTCGTCACTGGTTCTCAACCCTCTTCTCCACCCTCATATCAAGTGCAGGCTTCCCTCCTCTGCTCTACACCCCCATTCATTCCATATAGGTGCAGCCATATCCACTGCAAGGTCCAGAATCAATCACAGCCTGATCAAGAATATGGAGAGATGGTCCTCTTCTGCGGTGGATTCTTACAGTCATTCATCCTCCTCTGATATAGTTGCAGCCCATTCTAAAATTGCTTGTATGCCTGGAGTGGGTCCTTCCTGTCTGCCAGGGCCACCAGAGGTTTTCCTCTAAACAGCCTCAAGGGGGGTTTTCGTCTCCACTGAGAGGCAGGTATTCACATAGTCACACCTACTAATAATTCCTAACCACCTCTATTGTACTTCTAGCCTTTTGTATATGTTATTTACCATCATATGTTTTTTGTTTTGTCTTATGGTGCAGGTTTTTCGCAGCGAGCCGGAGGTCCATACTTTGGGGGGCAAGTGATCTCACTTCACTTTGCCTATATCCAGCAAACCAGAAAGAAACAAAGAAAATATCTCAATTTTTACAAGCAGCATATTTTTATTTAATTTTAAACAACACAATTGCCTGATATTTTGGGTAATTGAGGGGGGATTATGACCTTATAAAACCTAAAATTAGGTTTTATAAAAAAAAATTATAATGTTTCTCTCCTCAATACGCTGTTCAAGTATTAACCCTTGTACATGTTTTTCGGTAGCTTTGCTTCGTCTCTGGGATGTGTTGGCTATGCCACCCTCAGTCAGCAATCACCTTTCTATTCTAATTTCCAGCCTGGGCCATCAGCCTGCTACTAAGTCTGGTCTTCACCCACTCCTCTGTCCTAAGTCCGTTCCTCCGCACTCTGTCCTACTAACTGCTCTTTCTGCTTCCTCTGCCTTATCCTTACATACCCAGCTCACGCCCCGTGAAACAGCAATAAAACCAATACAGCTTGTCTCCAGCATCGCCAGAGCCCCAGATAGAGAGCTCTGCAATGCTGTGAGGGAGCGGTAGTGTTAGTGTATTACTCTGAATAGAAGCGGGTTTTGTGTCTAGGCAGTGCTGGCGCTCTGTCTGGGGTGTCACATGTACAGTGTAGCTGTATGTAGTCTGTGTTGGCTGCACTGTGATTTGTGGTCGGTTCCACCAACCAGCTGTTTGCGCAGGACTGAGGGTCTGAGTGATTGGTCAGTGTGTATGTAAATGTACCCATGTGTGTGTGAGCCAATAGGGCTCGGGGGGATCACTATTTAGGAGCTGCCTGCGTGCAGCTCGGGGTCAGGCCACAGTTTGTTTGTTTTTTCCCAGCTTACATAACCATTTAGTTTCCAGCCACAGTTTGTTTCAACAGCGACTCGAGTTCCAATGTTCCAATGTACTCGTACATCCTCAGAGTCCAGGATATATGAAGATTACAAGGCAGGTGTATATGCTACATTTTCGGCTATGTTAATATATTTATATAGTCACCATGTACTTGTCACGGGTAGGGTGACAGCGATAACCAGTATACTAAAAGAACTTGAATATAAGTAGCCAACTACAACACCTTGGGTTTCACAAGGACAAAACTCCAGCTGTCACCTCAGCTTTCAGTTTAAGTCTGTTACCTTCCTTTGATTTCAGACGCCTACTTCATCATTCGGCTGCTTACCTCCAAGACGGATCAATTTCGATGTGGACAGTTCATTCAGTCGTCAAGCATTGAGTCCTCTATCTCCCTTCTTTTTCAGCGGCAAGGTATCTCCCCAGCAGAACCCTCTGTTCATTGATTCCTCTCCCTCTAACGTCACTGGTTCTCAACCCTCTTCTCCACCCTCATATCAAGAGCAGGCCTCCCTCCTCTGCTCTACACCCCCATTCATTCCATATAGGCACAGCCACATCTGCTGCGAGGTCCAGAATCAATCATAGCCTGATCAAGAATATGGGGAGATGGTCCTCTTCTGCGGTGGATTCTTACAGTCATTCATCCTCTGATATAGTTGCAGCCCATTCTAAAATTGCTTGTGTGCCTGGAGTGGGTCCTTCCTGTCCGCCAGGGCCAGAGACAACACGAGAACGGTGCAAAGACAAAGAAGGCTCACAGCGCATGTTGGGATGGTGGTGGTGGTAGTGAATGCTGTGACATAAGCCTTGCTATATAATAATAGTTATGTGCCAGGTAGACTCAAATGAGGTGCCTGTAGCAGGGCGGTAGGAAAGCCCTGCTGTTTAATCGTATTGTTTCTTTATTTTTTAGAACAGGGTCTCCCCCTCCGCCCCTGTGTTATTTTGTATTTGTTTATTGTTTTATATTTGTGTATAGATGACGGCGAACCGCTGTGTGTTTTGTTTTGTTATTGTTTTGCAGCGTGGATGGGAAGCCCCATCCACATTAAAAGTGATTAATTTGTTGCTAATCGGGAGATGGTCACTTGTATAAATACCAGCAGCTCTCTATCACCGATTTACATGCCTGCACGCTTAGCTATCTCATTCACTGACCTATAGCTACACCTAAATGCTGCGTGAACCAAACAAACAATTTACAGATACTAGCAGATTTATGTTTTAAAGGAAATAAAGGAAGAGCCTAATCAAAAATGTTTTTACATCCATTTCCAAAGTTTCACTGACTTTTTTTCAGGTTCATGATTTTCACAATTTCTGTGACCTCTGTGACAAAATTGTAGCCTTAGTTATGACTTCAGCCATAATGCTCTTTCCTATTAGCTGCTTTCTGACTTTTTCTTTGCACCCAAATAAGACCAATTTGAAATCAGACTTATTTGTCAACCCTTTAAGGGCCGGCACAGCTGTTCCAGGCATCTAAATAAGGCTTGGCACGCCTTAAAATGCATGGCTAATGAGTGGCGGAGCGCATTTTGGCTGTGCTAATATGGCCTTAACATGCCAAAAGTGTCATGATACATACAGGGAAATTTAAGGCAGGCGTATACTCAGCGCTATGGCCTTAAAACTTATAGCTGAGCTGCCTGGAAATCTCTATAAAGATGCAAAGTGCATAGAAGTTCACTGTCATCCTACTTTGGCTTTTGCAGCAGACCTGTCACCTCCTGAGACACCACAGTGGCATTTTGTGGTTCTGTGGCTGATGTTGTAGTCACACCCCAAAAGGGAGGGGGATTGTGCTTGAATTGTAGTGAATAGCCAGTCTGAACGGTAGTAAGCACCCAGATGTTTTTGGTGCACTGACATCAATAGTCCAGATGGCTCCCTAAGAAGGGGCCTTTGGTCTGTGGCAGCAAACTCCTAGGGCTTCTGTTTCGCCTGTCACTTAGTCTGCATCTTCTGGAAGATATAGGAAACTATTAGGGCCTCCATGGCAAGCAGCCGCAGGCCAGTCCCGTGCATTACCTTTGGCAGCGGGCATAGTTGGCTTTGCTGGTTTGTGGGTCTGCTGGGCCCTAGGTTGCCAGTTTGCTACATGTTTATTTGCGTAGGTGGTCATCTGGGAAGCAAGTGAACCAGCTCCTTAGTGGATTCCCACACGCACGGTGACAGCACTGCCGCATCTTGTCCACCACGGGACCAAATGCATACCTGGAGTGATTGGGGCGTCCAACAGCAGTGCTTTGTCCCCGTCAGGCACCCATAACTAGCTGCAGGCTGTAGTGCACACAAATACGCGTAAATCGAAAAACTATTACAGCAACTTGTTTATTTATTACATACAAAATGTGTAAAAACACATAAAATGCTAAATATATACAGACATAAGCGTGAATGTACTTATCTGAACAAGGCTCTCCGATCAGATCAGTCTTGAAAGGAAAAATTGCCCTGAGATCTGTGACTACAGTCTTTTGATCCCTCGGGGGCGGGGTCACGACTGCGTCACAGGCTCAAGAGCAGCTTTGGTATAAAATATTCAGGATTCGGGTCTTTAGGAGGTAAATACCCATTTAGAAATGGTTATATTTCGTAATTGAAAGTTAAACATATGTTTGTTAAATATATATTATGCCCAACTGTGTTGCAGCACTGTAGATCACTATATGGAGAACCAAGAAGTAAGGAGTTTTCATAAAAAAGTTGCCGGACCCTTTATGTCACACATTTGGGGTGATTATGGATACAGGACACAAACGGAGATTAAGGACACAATTTAATTAACATTTAAGTGGAAAAGGGCTTCTAGGAAAATGTTAATTCACTCAACAAAAACAAAGCCATGTGCAACCATTTTTTTTTTGATTTGTTGTCAATGATGTTAAACAAATCAAAATTAAAATGGCTCCTTAATTGCATAACTTTATATAGTTTTTTTAAATACTTTCCCCTGCTCATAGTTAATTGAAGTGTCTCTCTTGATGTTTTACGAACGTATAAGCAAACACAAACATTTTCAAATGGAAATAACAAATGTCACTGAGCCCCATTGTTTTCCTTTTTTATTTGATCATCTAATTCTCAGTCTGCCCACAGAACCGTATCTTATTTCTTGTTCACTAACCAAAAGACTGTTCCCCTTAATGGATGAGTGGTTTAGAAACTAGTCACAGTCCTTCCTCATTGACTGTGATTATATTGCACCTTTTTTCTTCTCTAACTTCTAAAGGCAGCAGGTACAGCACTGGTTTCAATTGAAAATAATCAGATATTTAATTATGTTTAATGTTTAATTATGTTTTTTTTTTTTACCTGTGTTTCTGTCACAATTGGACAAATATATTTGTCTATTTGTATAAAAAATATAAAAACATTTGAAATAAATTATATACAGTGTTCCCTTGCTACAAGGCTCTCGATTAAAACACGCCTTGGATACGACGCTCCTATGGCATGTCCCCCAATTCCCTATACTAATGATTCAGTAAATACAGTACTGGTGTTGTTGAAACTGTAAACAACATCTCAGTCTAACTTTCGTTTCTGTCTTTCCCTTTTCATACAGTATCTGAATTGAAGAAAGCTGTGCTGATACTTTATAACACAGACATCTTATTCAGCATTTGTTTTATAACTAAATAAATATTAAGACTATTATGTGGCTATCTTTCCTAATGTATTTACTTTTTTGCTGCGAGACGAGATGCTTCAGCCCCATTCTGGCAACCGAACCTGGGGCGAGCCCATTCCCTCTTCCGCTCGTCCGACCCGCTCTCCTTCTCGCACTTGGTTTGCTTGTCTGTCTCTTCGAACTGAACTCCAGGACCGCAATATATCCTAATCTGCAGTATAGCGAGGGGTGATATAACAAGGGGTGGGTGTAATATATATGACATGGCTTGGAAAAATAACCACCTCTGATTGGTTAAACAGCATCACATGACCGTGCGTATATATAGCGTATACGATGGCTTGCATACTAATGAGCTGCTTCACACTGAATAAATCACAATGCACCACTACATTCTAAATTCCATGACAAACTGTCATTTTATTTGTATTTAGTTACAAACCACGGCCAAAAATGAGTGGCATTTCACTTATTTCCTTTAATATATTTGGGGATGAAAACCCACATTAACTGGTACAACACCAACTTTCTGAGTGAAGACAGCAGTCCATCTGAAAATAAATAAATAAATAAATAAAATAAGTGCACCAGCAAGAACAGACACAACAGTTGAGGAGGAACAACTAAATCAAAAAGACTGAAAACAAAAACACACACACACACAAAAAAAAAAAAAAAAAAAACTACAGCATGGGCTGAAATAAACCCCAAAAAATCTCAACAACGTAAGGAATTGTTATACCAGTGCAAGTAGTTAAACTGAGAACCAGTATTCAGTCTCCAGTTTTATAATGCTGAGCTGAACTAAATACATATTTTAGCAGTAGAAGTTTTAAAGTTTTAAAGAGTTTAAAACCAGCAGTAATGTATTCATGTCAGTCAGGAAAACTTTTAGAAAAGCAGGTAACGACAAGACCAGAGACGACTCCCTGAATTACCGGCCTGGATTTTAAACGTCTGCTGGAAACTGAGGTACTGTCCCGACAACGCAGTCGGAGTGGAGCGTAGCCTGGTTCGATCGTCAACTTAATCTGGCACGACTTGGACACGAGGGTGTCTGACAAATAACCAAAACATATTTTGAGATCCAAA
Organism: Polyodon spathula; assembly: GCF_017654505.1. Taxonomy (NCBI): domain Eukaryota; kingdom Metazoa; phylum Chordata; class Actinopteri; order Acipenseriformes; family Polyodontidae; genus Polyodon; species Polyodon spathula. The sequence goes on along the minus strand of NC_054536.1, from coordinate 64,914,608 downwards.
AGATTGAAAACTTACTAGAATATGTGTAAACTTATAGTAAATGCTTGCATATAATGAGTTAACAAACTCACTTCAAGATCTGGCTTCAGTCTCTAACGCAGCTGCTCTCCTGACTTCCTTCGTGTAATTTGAAACTCTGCCCATCATCCAGTTTGTACTCAGCCCTCTAGTTTCTAGTGCGATGGCACTTTCGATGCAGAAATTCACAATAAACGAACATGTGCAATTTATTTTTTAATAAGCAAACAATGAATTCAATTAAATAAAATTTGGGATTATATTGTGGATATATACACAATAAAAGTTTCTGGTTTTGTCTTAATTTAAATGTGTTTTAATTATTTGTTATTATTTTTATTCCCACAAATGACAGGTAGCTGTGTTATAAGCTGTATAAACCACTTCAGGCCTTTTTTTCAAAAAGGATAAGCAACCTTACCATACCAAAGTTACACAAATTGAGACAGGGCCTCCTATTCAATTCAGTGCAGGTTATTGAAGTTCCTAGATTCTGATGAGTCAACAGCATCAGTATTAATCTCCACGATGTATAACTTTTGATTTTTGAAAATGTTGTTACAAAGAAATCGAACCTGCAAGTCACATTGTTTGTTGTTAATACAGCAATATCACATATAAACTAAATCCAGACTTTTGATTAGCCATGTCCCCTCCCCCTCCTTCTGTTCTCTATGCCCTTTCCATCTCTCCAATTATAAAACAGCACCAGGTTTTCATCAGCCATCTCCGAGTCTCCAAATGGCTTTTCAGTGTCAGGACTGTCAGGAAATTAACTCATCACGCAGTGACAGCTGCTAATTCTTTCCTCTTACATGTCAGTCAGATCGCCTGCTGAAGATAATAATGAATCACCAATCCTTGATTAGAAGGCGCTTCTGAAAAACACAACTGTGATCTGGGCTAACTTTTTTTTTCTGTGCACAAAATGATATAATTCCAGTGAGTAGGAGAAAAGAAAAGGATTGGATTCCTCGACAAGATGAAACAAGGAGCGAGATGTGTGCCATCTTAAATTACAGGCTTCTATTACACAGTAAAATAAATGGAAATTCACAGCCCTTTCCCCCCCTGCAATTGAATAACTTTAATCCACTCAGTTGAAGCCAACATAATATTACTGCATTCAGTAGCTGCCCTTTTAATGGAAGCATTCGTGTCAAGTCTGATCCTTTGATGACTATGTATTACTATATTTACTCTGATCTTTATAATTCATACTTTTAGTATATTTCTTTAAGGCACACAGTCCCCACACAGAGTAGCTCCTATATGGATCCTTAGTGCTTTTGTCACTGACACTCACTTCCTTAGAGATGGTTCTTACTTGGTTCCAAACAACATGGCACTTTCAATGTTTTTAGTGCTCACTTTTTTCTTTAAAGGAAAGAACAACTAATTAAAAATGGAGAAAACTGAAAGAGAGTAATTTCAATCATTCTTATATGAAGGAACACTTGGTGTCTTGAAAGCCAAAGTTAATGCCAGTATGAAGGCTAAAACTTACAATGCTGAGGCAAGTTTCCCGCTAAATTGACTCTCAGACTTTGTTTGAAAAAGACATGAAATAGCCAACAACAATTTATTATTCTGTTATACATTTGAACAGTTTCACTTCGTTGATCTCTGCATGGACACATTACCTAAGAATATTGTAAACGTACTATCACATATTTTGTTTAAATAAAAATCAAAAGCCTTTTTTTATACAAAAGTTGAAATACATTTTTATTTAAAGTGCCCTATCAGTGGTTATCGTTTTAGCTCATGTTGAAAGTAGTCCTGGGAAACTGGAAGAGACATTTTAGGACAAGACCTAGGAGTTTATGTTGACTCAAAAATGTCTTCATCTAGACAATGTGGGGAAGCTATACAAAAGGCCAACAAGATCCTCAATTTGAATTTAAATCAAGGGAAGTAATGTTAAAACTTTACAACGCATTAGTAAGACTTCATCTAGAATATTGTGCTCAGTTCTAAAGATATTGCTGCTATGGAAAGAGTGCATAGAAGAGTGACCATAATTATTCCAGGTTCAAATGCAGACAGGTTTAAAGAATTGAATCTACTCAGTCTTGAACAAAGAAGACTACACGGCGATCCGATTCAAGCACTCTGAATTCTAAAAGGTATTGACAATGTTGACCCAAGGGACTTTTTTGACCTGAAAAAAGAAACAAGCACCAAGGGTCACAAATGGAGATTAGATAAAGGGGCATTCAGAACAGAAAATAGGAGGCACTTTTTTACACAGAGAATTTATTGTTGGAGTCTGGAACCAACTCCCCAGTAATGTTGTTGAAGCTGACACCCTGGAATCCTTCAAGAAGCTGCTTGATGAGATCCTGGGATCAATAAGCTACTAACAACCAAATGCGCAAGATGGGCCGAATGGCCTCCTCTCGTTTCTAATCTTTCTTATGTTTTTACGTTCTTATTTTAGTTGCACCTGAATGAAAGTAATATTAATGTATTTTGAGTGGTTTAACAAAACCTTTGTTAAAATGATATTCCTGTTTTTGCAAAGCAGATGTAAAATAGTCCATTGCGAAGAAGAGGCCTGCATCATTAATTACTAACAAGCTTAACTGTGTCTGAATGATTAAGGTTGCCATAAAATCTGGAATGGCTCAGAGTGCTATGAAATGGGTGTCTTATTTCTGTCCTTTAATTTTTTTACAGATATGGCAGACAGTTGACAAGGGTGTCCAGACTACATTTTTCAGTTTTTGCTTTCTGAATGGTGATTACAGTCTGCCACAAAACACTGCACCACGCTGTTTACTAGCTAATATTTGATTTATATGAAAATACAACCTCTTACTATTCAATTTTAAAATGCACTAATTACTGTTACTATAGACTCACTTGTTTGTTTGGAACCACCTAGCAACAATCAACGTGGTATCCACAGATCAGGGAGAGCTGGAGTGGTGGCAAAGTGAGAATCGCCACACTGCCCTCTCAGCATGCTTTGAGCTGTAATCATTAACACATGGTCACATATCCCTAAAACAAATGTAACACTTTGCTGACTTTGTATGATTGCTGTATGTTAATTATGCATGAAGTATGTGAAGTATGTATAACACTACCCTCCAACCATGTTGTAAAATCATGTGTCCCAATACTCCCAATACCTTTTGCTATATTAGTGAGAAGTCTGATGTTGATCCCAAAGTCAGGTATTTTGTGTCCAAATACTACCTAAGTTGCCTCCCCTTCTTGGTAGAGCTGTGAAGACATTACTAAGAAACATTTTAAGCAAAAATAGAAATATGTGGTGATTTAAATTAAATAAAATGAAATAATACATTAATATTTGGTTACAAGTGAAAGCACAGAGAAGTAATGTGATTGCCTGGTGCTGTATCCACATAAATATCCTCACAGCTCAGTGGTGCAGGTGATTTGTGTGTGTGTGTATGTGTGTGTGTGTGTGCAGTGGGATTTCACAAAGAAACTACTCCCATAATGGCACAGCCAAACCCTAAATACCCCAGTGCTCTAGAGAGTTGTATTTAGCACAGCTATGGTAGATCAAGCTGTAGAAACATACAACAGGAAATGAACACACTGAAGACTAACTATATTAGGGTACTTATAGTAAATCACCACCTCTCACAAGTAAAATGTTGGTTTGGCGGCTATATCTGTAAAGTTATTAGCCTCTGCCTGGGAACTTAAATGTTTGCTTGGAGCTATTGGTGAGATACAGAAGTTTATTACTCACCTGACTTTCACTGCATGGAATAAAATGAAATGAATTCTCTTGAGGGAAACCGTAGTACTTTGCAAGCCTTTTATCAGTACTTCAGATTGGCATTATGTACACACAAAGGGATTTGAAAATACCCTGCTGTTTTTTGGTTGGGTTTGGCTCTTTTCTATTTATTGCTGGCAAGCAGAAAGGTGCAGAACAGTGTGACTGATCTCCCCCTTTAAGAGAAGCATCACTTTGTCTTTGAAAACCAAATACAACAATCTGCATTAAAGGTTTCAGACAGAGCAACGTGGTGCTACTTACAGTGGCTTGCGAAAGTATTGACCCCCCTTGGCATTTTTCCTATTTTGTTGCCTTACAACCTGGAATTAAAATGGATTTTTATTTGGATTTCATGCAATGGACATAAACAAAATAGTCCAAATTGGTGAAGTGAAATGAAAAAAATAACTTGTTTAAAAAAATTCTAAAAAATAAATAACGGAAAAGTGGTGCGTGCATATGTATTCACCCCCTTTGCTATTAAGCCTCTAAATAAGATCTGGTGCAACCAATTACCTTCAGAAGTCACATAATTAGTTAAATAAAGTCCACCTGTGTGCAATCTAAGTGTCACATGATCTGTCACATGATCTCAGTATATTACACCTGTTCTGAAAGGCCCCAGCGTCTGCAACATCACTAAGCAAGGGGCACCACCAAGCAAGCGGCACCATGAAGACCAAGGAGCTCTCCAAACAGGTCAGGGACAAAGTTGTGGAGAAGTACAGATCAGGGTTGGGTTATAAAAAAAATATCAGAAACTTTGAATGTCCCATGAAGCACCATTAAAGCCATTATTAAAAAATGGAAAGAATATGGCACCACAACAAACCTGGCAAGAGAGGGCTGCCCACCAAAACTCACGGACCAGGCAAGGAGGGCATTAATCAGAGAGGCAACAAAGAGACCAAAGATAACCCTGAAGGAGCTGCAAAGCTCCACAGTGGAGATTGGAGTATCTGTCCATAGGGCCACTTTAAGCCGTATACTCCACAGAGCTGGGCTTTATGGAAGAGTGGCCAGAAAAAAGCCATTGCTTAAAGAAAAAAATAAGCAAACACGTTTGGTGTTCGCCAAAAGGCATGTGGGAGACTCCCCAACATATGGAAGAAGGTACTCTGATCAGATGAGACTAAAATTGATTGAGCTTTTTGGCCATCAAGGAAAACTCTATGTCTGGTGCAAACCCAACACCTCTCATCACCCCGAGAACACCATATTTTTCATCGGCAGGGACTGGGAAACTGGTCAGAATTGAAGGAATGATGGATGGCACTAAATACAGGGAAATTCTTGTTGTCAGTCTTCCAGAGATTTGAGACTGGGATGGAGGTTCACCTTCCAGCAGGACAATGACCCTAAGCATACTGCTAAAGCAACACTCGAGTGGTTTAAGGGGAAACATTTAAATGTCTTGGAATGGCCTAGTCAAAGCCCAGACCTCAATCCAGTTGAGAATCTGTGGTATGACTTAAAGATTGCTGTACACCAGCGGAACCCATCCAACTTGAAGGAGCTGGAGCAATTTTGCCTTGAAGAATGGGCAAAAATCCCAGTGGCTAGATGTGCCAAGCTTATAGATACATACCCCAAGAGACTTGCAGCTGTAATTGCTACAAAAGGTGGCTCTACAAAGTATTGACTTTGGGCAGGTGAATACTTATGCACGCTCAAGTTTTCTGGTTTTTTGTCTTATTTCTTGTTTGTTTCACAATAAAAAAAATATTTTGCATCTTCAAAGTGGTAGGCATGTTGTGTAAATCAAATGATACAAACCCCCAAAAAATCAATTTTAATTCCAGGTTGTAAGGCAACAAAACAGGAAAAATGCCAAGGGGAGTCAATACTTTCACAAGCCACTGTAAAGTCAAATTTGTAAGGTTGCTGATTTCAATCCTTTCTGTGGTTGGAAGCATACAGCAAGTGGTGTTTTTTAGACCCTGCAGTTGTTAAAGAGTTTAAGGTTGCACCAATTTGTAGATGAGCTCAGTCATTGTTGTCTGGGTAGCATGTGTACACTAACAATGATAAAAGCCACAGGCTGTATGTTGCTTAATGCCCCACAATTCACCTCTTTGTTAACAAACAGTTTTAGTGTTTCAAAAACTAAGCTTGTCTTATACGGTTTACAGTTACATGACAGCCATTTCTCCATTGCAAAATTGAAATCATCAGCACAGCCAGTGGAAGACAGACTACAGCCTGCAAGTCTTTCCAGTGCTTCTGGGGGACATGAGGGCCCCGCGCGCAACCTTTATGCAGCGACCTGCTTCTCCGGATGTGTGTACAATCAGATGTTCTGGTTTGACACTGCAAGCTATACTGGTTTTATGAAGGATTAAATGCCACCTGAGACATATTTATCCTACATAAATCACTAATAGTAAACTGCAGCATGTCTATGTCAACACCTGCTACTGCAGTCGAAAGGTTAACCATCCCGACTATGCCTGGTGCAGCTGTAGGGGGTTTGTAGAGATGCACACAGGGAGAAACCAAGGAGAACAGAGACAGCATGCTTACTGTCAAGATCTTACACATTATGACGCTAATAAAAGGGTCATTTGAGTTTTAGGTACACAGTTAATAATGTGGTGGTGGGGGAAGTTATCATTATCACATAAAGAGGTATGGGTAACTAAAAACACAAGTTTGAAAAATAGTCTCCACCACAGAAGAAAGAACAAATCACATCACTGACTAATTTGAAACAAGACTTTGGCTTATATCCAAGGTCATTTGGGTTTACTTTTTTATACCAGTGCAACACAGTTACATCAAATCTAACAGACGGAAAGGCAGTGTATGAGTTCGACTCTGTTATGTATGTCTGTCTGAAAACAAAAATGAAATCTGCAATTTTGACCCTTATGAAAAAAAATATATAAAAGCTGTGCTTTTTTCTTTTTAAAAAGGAGTTGATTATTGAAAGGGAGTGTCTTGATGTACTATATCTCTTTAAAATAAACATTACAATTCTCTTTTAAAATAATATTGCAATTTCAATATTCATGCACAAGATAGGTAAAACTCTCTTTAGAATGAAACAATAAACAGATATTGAGACTGAGCAAAATAAAATGATATCTGGAACAATCAGACTTACGGGGAAACTTCCATACGGTAAAAGATAATTTTTACATCATGTGTCAAATAATTTACAGGTTTATATATAGCAAGTAGGTAACACTGTTAAACACATACTGTTCCTTTTCACAAGATCATTTGTCACCTTTCAAATTTCACTGTTGGGTAATATCAATTTTCATTTTACATTTATATCATACTTTACTTTTATAGTGAAATGCCATATTTTTAAATGAATAAAATACATATATAGCACAGGTTATGTATATCTTGGTTTTTCTGTGTTCTATGCACATTTATAGTTATTTATTTTGTTAATCAGTGTAGAAAACACTATCGGCCAAAAATGTTGTTGTGACACAGAAAGAATGAATCTTGGTGATAAATCTCCCTCCCGACCTGTGAGGGCGCTGTGTAAAGAGAACAGACTGCCACGGGACTGGATGGTCTGACAATTCATTCCAGGGAAAGGTGGAAGTTGGCCATCTAGAAAGACGGCGGAGCCACAGTACACCAAGTCATCGCCCCAGAAGGGAAACGATGTGGCAACCGCAGATTGGAGGAGAAACGGTTGCACTAGCTAGCCAAGGGGTCGGGGCTAAGTGATCTGTTCCTTTGTTATGGTTGGGAGTGAACTGCTAAAGGAGAACTAAAATTGTCCCGTGAGTGTTTAGTGTTTGTTTGTTTTGTCTTGTCCAATTATACTTGTTTAACACATACCGCGAGCTGTCGCTTAAGCCAGCACCAACCCGGACAACACTTCACCACTGTACACTAATAAATTGTATTTCACCACTTGCATGTTAGCACTCACTCTAGACTTGTGATCGTGTGTGCATCTTTGTGTTTGTTTATACTGTTTATTATTTCAGGACTCTAAACAATTTTTTGGAACAGTGCAATACACATTGCTGTGAACTGCCTGGGATTACAAAAACGTCTGTTTGAACGTGAACATGAACTTTGTTGTTTGCCTTCTGTTTTGTAATCACATCAACTCTACACCTGCGCACTGCAAAACCACTTTGCCACTGTTGTCTAAACAGAATTAGATTCATAACCTTCAATTGCTACACCTAGTATCTTAATTGGAACTTGGAGATTACTCAAATAAATGAAACAAACTCCACGACAAACAGGAAGTATTTTCAATATCTTCTTTAGTATTTCTTAACTTAGCACCATTGAGTGTTTTACAGTTATGGGTGATCACCAAACTGTTCATTCACTGATGAAAAGGAATGCATGTCAAATTATGAAACTACGGAAAAGCAGACACCAATAATAATATTTTAGGATCAAATTGGAAATGCTTGAGACAGCACTGCTTTAAATTGAGAAAGCACATTTTCATAGACAATGTAGTGGAGGATTTTGAGGTGAATAATAACATACAGTACCACAAATAAGTATTACTTTTTATGAAAAGAAAGTAGTGAGAATCAAGGTATTCAACAACAGTCCTTTATTGATAATGTTTACTGAAAAAAGCACTGAATTGCAAAACTTAAGTAGCATTAACACATAAGTCTTCAAAACATGTTACCACCTTTCCAGGTAGACTATCACTGCATAAAAGCATTTCATTTTTAAAGTTTAATTTGTTCAATCTGCTATTTTTTCCTCCATGAATAACAAACTGCAGATTTTTAATGAAAACAAAGCAATATGCAAGAAGGAACCAAGAAAAGCTAAAAAGTATTATTTGCTGCTTCTAAGCAACACAACCTGTATTTGAAAAATTACCTAAATACCCAAGGACTTATTTCCAGCCACGTTCAATAAAGATTACATTCCATATTTTAAATCAGAGATTTGGATAACACAGAGCATGTTACCACTGTCAACAAGCTAAATATTTCATTTTAAGTTTTGCCAAATAATTGATAAATGATAAGTGTGTGTACTTATTGGGTTCAGCTACAGTATATGTTTTTTTAAAAGCACACAGACATTCAGGACACCATACTCCCAATGAAAGCAAGAACATCATATCAAGTTGACATTAAGCTTCTTCCCGTTGTTGTTTGATGTACACCAAAGCATTTGACCGACTTATTTGTTTGCAGACATTTATTTCCACAACTCACGTCACTCCTCAATTTGTCACTGATTTTCAGCTCTGTGAAGTCAGAGCCACTGCTTACAAATATAAACTGTAAGATATCCTGAGGATTGTTCACGGATATAGGTTTAATAATAATTTTTGACATTATTAGATTATCTTTCACATTCTATCATTAGATTTTTGCAATGAGCATTATAAAAAAATGCAGCAAAAAGTTCAAATTTTTGATTATGTAGTTGTCTGTCACGAATCATGTTACACACAAGTACTTTCTGCAGGCTGCCTTTCCTCAGCTTCCAGTTCTTGTGTGCTATCACTGCACTCCTCAATCACATTTTCTTGAAAGGTACTATCCGTGTAAACCACCAAGCCTTCTAATTGCTCTTCAACCACTGTGGTAGCTGCAGGACTTGTTTCCATCTCTTCGCTGGTCATGTTCTCCTCTTCCGTCTGGTACACTGTTTCTTGATATGAGCTTTCCTCCTGGTTGTTTTGTGAGTACATAGTTCCCTCAACCTGCAGAGTGGAGTCATCTAATTCTGTTACAATATAATGCGTGTTTCCGTCAGAGAAGTTCTGACCAGAGTTTTGAACCATGGCTCGCGCTATTCCTTCTGTGACGATGATCATCTTCCCATTTGAGCTGACCAAGTCCATGCGATGATTGGGGACTCCGTGGCCTCCTGCCTCTTGCATTATGATCTGCTGACCTTCTCTTGACATCATATGGACTGTCCCTTCATCATTGACGATGACCTGCGTCACCCCAGTAGCAATGTCGCACATAGCAAGCTGCAGGACCTCTTGGACCATATTCTTGTAGGTTGCTCCAACTGACTCTTGAGAAGTGGGTACTGATGACGACTGCACCACTTGGGTTACCCCCTCCATGGGTTCTGTGTCGTCCTGCATTTCATGGAACACTTGCATTTCTTCAGTCACAGTCTCACTGGCCACTTCAGTTGTTATCACTTCACTTTCGTATCCCTCTGGCACAGATTCCTCGTGATTTGCCTCTGAAGTGTTCTGTTGTTCTTGACTGTCTTTTGCTTGTCCCAACTCTGTGACAGCACACAAAAGAGCATTCAGTGCCGAAGATGAACCAGCTGTATGGACCGCCTGTTCAGCTAGCATTTCCCCACAGGTTGTACCTTCTACAGGGGTTTCAACCACCACAACTTGGGTGGTGCCTGTCGGTAGCTGAATCTGACTTGGAATCATGCTGCTCAGACGAGCTGCACACCCACTGGTGGAAATGACTTGACCATCTTCTGTGATGTGGACCACTTCTGCTACCTGGCCAGCCATTGCCAGTGTCTGAAGGGTTGCTGCTGCAGACTCCTCCATTGAGGCATCGATTGAGAACTCTCCTCCATATCCTTCAGGAAACCCTTGAATGATGATGACTTGTTGAACAGACTCTGCCTGGGATTCTGCCTCTTTCCTGGAGATCCTCAGCACATTTTCTTTGACTGGGGAAGACTCTTCTGCAGCTGCTGTAAATGGGGTTTCTGTTTCTACAAAGGAGGCTCCATGGCCTTTAAGACGACACTCAAAAGATTTGGAAACGATACCTGAAAGACAAAATAAGTAGAAGTTGAAGGTCTTTGTACATTTATTGTTTTCAATACACATACTTGTTGAGTTTGACATTTAACCCTAAATAATCAACAAACAACAAAAACAACAATAACCATCAACCAATAATAGCCAATGAGTGCTAGCAAGAGCAAAATGTGGAAAAAAGGCTAAACGAACTTCACTTTACTGCAGCATTTTAACTGCCAAAAAAATAACTACAGTAAGCAATAACAACAACAAAAAAACATATCAATAATTGTTAGGAGCTTTTTCAAAATAATAAAAAGGTGTAAAATAGTGTTCTTGTGCGTACATTCAAGAAACATTTAAATACAGAAGTAACATGTATCAACAAGAGATTAGCCTTGATAAGCCAAATAGGCTCTTGCTGCTACAATCATTTTCTACCTAAACTGTTGGACCTAAGAATTTAAAGCATGGTTTAAGCACAAACCAGTACAGTGCATATAACCAGTGCTTCAGGATTGTACAAACACAGGTAACAAAAGTAACCAGCACAGGAATTTCCCCAAAGTAAATAATTTCTTATATGCACATGTAATAAACAAATAAATACATATTTTCTAACTTAAAAAAGCCTCTTTTATGTTTTAAACAATGGATAGTAACATTTATGCCTGATAAATAGAATTATTGATATGTTTTGTTTTTAAAATATTTTCTTCTTATAGGCAAGGAAAGCTTTAAATGTATCTCACCAAATTAATTTAAGCTAGTGTTATTCTTGCAAGGGAACATTATTTATTGATAGTGAAAACAAGGCTTTTGAGAACTAAATCAAAGTTATCATGATTAGTACAAATATACACAAATATTTACATATAATCCTATTTATAAATCATATTCATGTTCCTCATCCAAACTCTTTAAATGTAAATCGACAGATATGTTGATATCCAATATTGAATACAAATAAGCTAGCTAAACATTTTTAGTAAGTTGTGGCCCATTCTGATATATATATTACAACCTTTGGGTAAGTAAAATGCCACCTGTAGACACACTTATGCAAAAGCACTGTCCCTCACATTACAGATTTACTTGTTATGCAAATGTTTTCCAGTAATGATGAGCCTCACAGATCTGATAAACTATGACACTGATAGAAGACGCCTGGATGGCAGATACTTCTGTATCTATGGTTAATGAGGAATGGCCTCGAAGGTGCTAATTCTACAGGCCATTCTGGAAAACTGACTTGACTCCTTATTTCTACCCAAAACTTTGCTAAGGAATAATTGACATTGATGAATGGTCAATTATTATTATTATTATTATTATTATTATTATTATTATTATTATTATTTAGAAGCTACTATTTTTGCTGATATAAAAACTAACTAGAATCTACTGTTACAATAATTTAATTCCTCTCAGAAAATACTACCTATAGTAGGTGTTTTAAATGTTTTTGTTCAACTGCTTATGGTTATAGATGTTACTCAAACTGCAAACTGACAAATACTACAAACTGCTTGACTAAGATGATAAGAATTGTCAAAATAACACAGACAGCAGAAAGCCTTATTTTCAGAAAACTGGTTACATCTGCACCTTTTTTATGCTGACCCATGAAGTGGCTGCTTGGCACGACAAAGGAGACGTGGAAAAAAATACGACTGGGTACTTCACCGACGAACCGTTTAGAGAGAGAGAGAGAGAGAGAGAGAGAGAGAGAGAGAGAGAGAGAGAGAGAGAGAGAGAGAGAGAGAGAGAGAGTAAATGTTTGAATGTTCTTTAAAGTCAAATATTTTCCTTCTGTGCATGCTTAGGGTTCTAAACTGTTGGAATAAAGTACAGAGATTTGACATCCCCGTGGTGTGCAGATATCAAGTGAATCTCTGATAATTATGCCGTCCAAAGTGCTTACTTAATCCATTTGAATCCAGAGGTGGGTTAAGTCACTTCACTGGCCATACAAGTAAACTGCGTGGGTAAATAGCATTGTCACGGAGAGGCGTGATGAAGCTTAACTACACCAACATCTTAACCTCAACACTGAGCTTGACCCCAGCTATTCCATCACATTTCATAAATGGGATTGCGAGTCCCTCTTTTTTTTTTTTTTTTTTTTTTTTGATTCAGCAATTTAATAACTTCAAGTGCTGTCAGGACTGCTTTGAAAAGTGGCTCCTATAAAATGTGACAGCCTCAATCAGAGCGTAAAGATTCACCCAATGAAGGTTCTTTTATTTCACCCTTAATGAATTCATGTTGAAATATGCAGAAGTTCAAGAGTCATTACAGCTATAATGTAAAACACTGATTTACCAGAAATATTTTCTATGTCTTCAAAAATATCTCTGACTGACTTCTTCAGATGTTTAATCATATTAGTCAATAGCTATAAGGAATGTAATGGGCTTGATGTGGCACTGATGGAAACCTATGATAAATTAGACTGGTAATACAACTATAATATTTATACATAGACTTTAAAGCTGCAGTGTCCCACAATCAATTTCCAGTAAACAAACCATAGACTTCCTTTGCGTCTGTACATTGTGTTCTACAAAATGCTTTAACTTAGCATTGTGATAGATTCAAATCTAGATAAAGTTAAATAGAGCAATACAAAAAAAAAAAAAAAAAAGAAAATTCTACGGCAGAGCAGCAACGGAACTGGAATATCAGACTGTTGAAAAATGATAACAAGATTTATTGTCCCATCTAAGTGTTTTGGAGATGCTACAGTATGCTTTATGATTTTCATGTCTTAATGTGTAGTGTTACATTATACTGAGTTAAAAAAAAAACAGCACGGTCAACATGAAAATATAACATATTCACATTTATGGTGCTTTTTTATGTGTAACTGCTGGACATGCAAACTACCCATCTCGACGGTGGTAAATGCATGAGTGGCTATGTTTTCTATGGAAAAAATGGACTGCCAGACTTTTGGCATACCTTTAATACGATAACATTTTCAATAGGTTTGCTTTTTATTTTATCCCTGTATCGCCAGGACATTTGTACCTTAATTTGGCCACTTATTTCTCTTACTGTATGACAGGCATTGACTTTTTTTTTTTTTCTACAATACAAGAGTGTTGAGAACTACAAATTAAAAGTGAAATGGTGCTTTTGGCTGATTTACATTTGCTGTGCCAATACCCTGAAAACATGCAACTATCTGTATAGAGTCTCTCGCAGTTCTCACTGATAACTTGGCACAAAGAACTACCGTTCCTCTCAATCATTAGTCTGTGTTGCCTTTTATGAAGCAGGCTGCAGATATATAATACAGTAGATACTGGCACAGATTACATATACATGTGTGTATGTAGAACAATCACTGTTACAACTATAAACATGTTCTGAAAACAATCCAATATTAACTTCCATTTTCATGTAATAACATTATTCTAAGAACAATAAAACATATGAGTACTGTTTGGATCAAGAGAAAAAAACGAAGACAAATGAAAAAAAAACAACTAAAAAGGTTATAACGACACAAACTCTGACTGCTAATATTAAATTAACACTTGTTTTAAAAAAAGAAAAAGGTAATTATTTCCCTGTAGTATTATAAGTTACGTCAGGTGGAATAAAAAAAAAGGAACACATCTCAGACAGTGCTAATTGATGCCTGCAATACAAGCCAGCTCATGAAAGGTTTCCGAGGTGTTGGACACATGTAAATGATGTACCTCTTTTAATAATTTCTCTTCATCAAAATTCATGCAGAATGATTCGAGATAGTTCAGGTGTAATTCATGAGCTATGTTAAAGGTCATAAGAACCCCACAGAACGAAGGTTAGAAACACTATGGCAATGCAATTACAGTGAAGAGTGGATTAGTACGTACTGTATAAGCACGTCTGTGAAAACGGGGAGTTCCGAGTAGACAGCTGTTTAATTGATCTATTAGTTTAGAACTTTAATAGAAAATATGTGCTACTCTGTCTATTTATCTACCTATATCTGTATGAACATGAAGAATACAAGGGCAGATTTCCTTGCATCTACACACACATATGTTACCCTAACCTGACATAGCCCCCATCTAGATCGGGTCGACCGCATCGGGTTGGAGTTAATTCAGATTTTTAGAAACCTGAAATATTTTCGTGTTCGGGGTGGGGTTGTCTTGTGAATGACCCCATCGTGTGCAGAACTATCACTTAACCTGAACCTGAAGATCATCCAAAAACACAAGAAGTGAGCAGCAACGTGACAGTGCGCAGCGGTCTTCTAATTAAAGCTACAGTACCATATCAGTTGCGCAGTACACAACACAACAGAATAAAACAACACATCAAATAGCAACCTAAATATTCTACCTTTGTTTAATTCTAACAAATAATAACATTAATAAAATAATCTGAATAGTGCAACTGGTCCAGAATACTGCTGTTGCAACAATACAGCCAAGTCCAAAATGAACTGAACATGTTACATTGTCTTAGAAATGCTGCATGGATATCTTTCAAAACTTGGGTTCTTTTCAAGATCCTTCTGTTGACCTTGAAGGCTGTCCAGGGAACTGGCCCTTAATATTTATCAGACTTGCTGCAACTAACTAACTAGTAAAAGTTCACCCACAACTTTAAAACAGCTAAATCTTAGGTACAACTACATAAAATAAATACATTAAAAAAAAAAAAAAAAAAAAAAAAAAAAAACACCTTTGTGCAATTCTACCCATAGATCGTGTTTATTTAGTTACTAATGTCATTGTTTGTTAGACTTAAACAAATGTAGAATATTTAGATTGCTACTTGATATATAATTTTACTCTGTTGTGTTGTGTTGTGTGCTGCAGCTTTAATTAGAAGACCGAAGTGCACTGTGACTGCTTGTGTTTTCGGATGATCTTCTTCAGATCTGGTTTGAGTTAAGCGACAGTTCTGCATCGCGATGCGGTCATTCGCAAGACAACCCCACCCCGAACACAATAAGATTTCAGGGTTATAAAATTTTTAATTAACCCCAACCCGACAGGGGTGTATTTCAGGTTGGTGTCCTAACATATATACAATACACACATTTTCATTTTTTAAAAGCTCACACAAAGACGGTTTTGTCAAGACAATCAACTTCCCAATGTTTCTGTATTTTTAACATACCTTAGTCAAGGGAAAGTGTGTTTAAAAAATAAACAGTGGAAGTACTTACAGGCTTTTGATGCCATGGCAACTACACTCAGTTATTTTTACTTAGATGTATTTTGTGATGTCATTTACTACATCTACTATTCCTTTATATTTAAACCTTCAGGCATCATGGTATTGAGTCTTTATCCATTTATTTTTCTTTATTCTTCTGTATTGTACATTATCTAATTTCATTTATTTTAAAACTACAACTTGTTATGTTCATTTTTTACATCCCTTAGCTTTATAACTGTTATGACTCCACTGCCAAGTAAGCAATGACTTCCTTCTTCCTTCGTACAAATCTTTAAAGAAAAAGTAATTTAAAAGGCTTTTTAAAAAAGTACTGTAGACTGGGCAGACAGAGAAGTTTCCACTATAATGACATCCATAAAATATCTAAATAGCACTTTTAGTACCATCCTGAATATGGCATTTTTTGTGCTCTACCACAGTTTAAATGGTTTGATCACAGAGTATAATACTCTGTTGGGTTTATAGAACAATCAATGTTCCATAAAATGATGTATTTATCCAATAGCTGGCTTAGAGGTTACTCGTGTATGACATTGTAGGACTTGCACCGTAAAACTTCTCACACTACTTCAATAACTTCATCTCATCTATGTCAAGCAATTTGTTTAAGGCTCAGCTCTGACTGAGAGAGAGAGAGAAAAAAAAAAACAACTTGTAATAAAAATTCATGGAATCTGTTTGAGCATGAAAACTGATGGCGCTAGAAAGGTCACATTGCATCTGTGCTCAAAGGGTCAAGGGTCACTTACAGTTCTAACACAGACAGTATATTTCATGCACCATGTAGCAGATAAAGATTGTGTTGAAGTGACTCGCCTCAAGAAGAAACATTAAATGTGTTTAGAAAACGTCTTGCAAATTCATACCTAGCTTTATGGTATCCGTCTTTAAATGTGTAGCCATTTTACTGATGGTCTTTTTCTGGAATTAAATATGATCTTTACCAATGCACTTCAGTTTCTTGTCAAATACGTGTTTAATAAGTGTCTTTTTTTCAGTTTTAACTGGAGTATTGTATAAAAGCAAACTTATTTATTGTTTCTATAAATGTATTATAAGCCTGTAAGATACACTGTTCATGGAAAATGTATAATATAGTCAATTGAAATAAAACATTCACGGCACAGAAAATAAACACAAATTGTTTTGAAAGTAAGAAGTGATGCAACAACACACCTGGGTATACTCTTATTTGCACCCAATTTCATTTGTGTTCAACCATTAATGCTGAAGGGATTTCTAATGTGTACAGATGACAATTTAAAAAACACTCATTCACATTTGCATTGAGTATCACAGTTACTGAAGTGCTTCCAAAATTCACTCAAAAAGGAGCAGCAGCTTAAGCAAGTAATTATCCCTTCAGAGATCATACCACACACATTTTCCATACATAATTCAACTTGTTTGCTTTTCAAATGCCAACTTTTTAAAAACCATTGTTCTCAATTGCATGATTATTTTTTTTTTTTTTTACCATTGTACAAGACAAAACAGTTTAATCACTGTACCAAGACATCATAAAAAACCAAAAACCAAAAAAAAAAAAAAAAAAAAAAAAGTTACAGTAAATAGAACCTGCAGCTGGGCTAAAACACTAACTGTTAGTATTTTAATTATCAGCTAAGCTTTCGGTGGTCGAACATCTGCTCTCAGCCAAATGATAGCAGCTGCTTATGTACACTTAACACAATGTGATTTTCTATAAATATTGGAATGAATCATATGTTCTGCATTTATCATAACTATGTCCCAGACAATATAACCAGTGACGGACCAGGAACACAGCACAATGTAAACCTTTTTGTGGGCAAAACATCTTTTGGCAACTTGCCACAGACTGATATCTTCAAAAGGGCGAGACTCAAAGACAGCTAAAGCAGTTTAGCTTATAAATTGAAAATGTTTAAGGGCTGTTTCAGAGGTCACCATTTTCTATAATGCAGCTGGTAAGTGCTAACAAAACAACATCTCAGCATTACTTTGAGTGAGACAATAACGCAGAGGCTTCAAGGACAAAAGACAAGAGTACATTATGGAGTATAGATTGCAATGGGTTCTTAGATCAATACGCTTGTGTGTGGAAGCACACCCGTTTAGAAAGTATATAGGTCTCCCAAAGACTAAATCGTTATTAGATGTTTTAGGCACACAATGGAAACCTAAAAGATGTTGGGCTGACTTCCAACAAATTAAAAAAAAAACTGTAGCAAAAAATAAAAAAATAATTCACCCAACATAGTGTATGTATTTGTATAAGACTAGTTAAGGAGAGGATAATACTGCAATTAATCCTTGTCCAAACAACTCACATGTATGTCAGTAAATCAGATTTCTATCTAGCTATCTATCTAGCTGTTTTTCTGTTGTACATATATCTATTGTGTATATCAGCTAATATGCGAGGAACAAGAAAAGTGTCACAATGCTGGGCCTTAAATATATCTTATTAGTGGATAGTTGCATTATTTGTGTTGTTTTAACATATTAAAAGTAAACAAACTTTAGGTTTTTATCATAACCCTGGTTCCCTGAAATAGAAATATAACCGTTAACGTATGGGTAGTTACCTCTTAAAGAACCGAAACCTGAATAAGATTTATCAAAGCTGCTCATAGAGCCTATGACGAAGTCATGGCCCGCCCCAGAGGACACAGGAGCACTGTATTCACTAACCTCAACATCATTTTTTCTTAAAGTCTGCTGCAATCATGGACCCAGTGCCCCTGATGGTTAATGATAATATTTCTATTTCAGGTAACTAGGGTTATGAAAATAGCCTAATGTTCCCTTTCAAGTACGAAATGTAACCATTACCGTATGGGTGAGTGTACCAAAGCTGTTGCAAGTGCAATATTGCAGAACGACTGGAATGCTACAAGGCTAGCCGAAAGGCTGCCCTATGCTTTACCATACGGATCTCCAGCAACAAGTAGCTAGGGCTAAAAAATCGAGTGAGAAACTCAACTCTATGCCTGTGTTGTAAGGGTCAACAGAGAAGCCATCCTTAACACTCTAGTTACAAAACTAGGGTTGTGAGGATCCATGACATTAAGTCTGTAAAACCTAGTGAAGGTAAGGGGAATAAAGCCCACAGTTGCCATGCCCCTGGTGGAATGGGCAGTGAGCTTTTCTGGAGGGGGCAAGTTGGCCAGCTCATAAGCAGGCCTGACCATGGGACTTTGCCCCATAGCAGACAAAAAATTGTTTGGTCTGCCTCCAACTTGTCGTCCTGTCAACGTAATACCCCAGGGCCCGAACTGGGCAAAGTGTATGGAGCTGTCGCTCCCTGTTAGACTGAAGGAGATGGATGGAAAGCCTGCAATTCCACAGACTGGTTGACTGGAATGCCGAGACGTACGGAGTGTAACCTTTGTCTTGTCCTTTGCGCAGGTGACAACAAGCAAGGAAGCCGTGATAAATATTTCACCTCATCTGAATATAGGGGCTGAAATGGAGACTTCTTGAGTTCATTACGCAGCAAGTTTACCCTTCAGCAAGGAACAATGTCCTTCATAGGCAGCCGAAGCCGCTGAGCCCCTTTCAAAAATTGCCTCACTAAGAAGTGAGATCGTGAATCAATTCTGACATGGCAAGCCAAAATGTCTGCCAGATCTTTACCATGAAGGGTCATTTCCCCTTGTCAAAAATATATATAGTATAACTGCCATGGGACAGGTCGTGGGGTTGAACCCACAAGGCAGACACCAAGTCTGAAAAACACCCCCCTTGTGCCCGTACTGGGAATGCATTGACGGTGTTCTGGCATTCTGCAGGGTGTCAATGACCCTATTAGAAAGCCCCAGATGTCTTAAATGCCACCATTCAAGGTCCAGACCTAAAGCATAAGGTACCAGTTTGGTGACTTCACTGAGTTGGTATAATATGGTACCAGTTCAGAACAGGGACAGTACTGGGTTGGTACCGGTTTGGTGACTTTAGCACCGGGTTGGTACAGTACCGGGTCAGAACCGGGAGGATACTGGGATACTTTGTACTTGAAAGGTACCAAAGGTAAAAATAAATAAATAAATAAATTTAAAAAATCATGTGATAAACAATCTTATATAAGAAAAAAGATTATTATATGGCATAGAATAAAAGAATAAGTAGAATCTACAGCATGCCTCCATGCAATGCTCTGGAAGACTAACTAATGTATATCATTGATATTTGATAGCCACCTGTATGGTCAACAGAAACCTTTTGAATACATTTCAAGCGAATATTTGTTCCAGCACTATTACATTTTATCATAGTTTGGTGTTAGATCTGGTATATGATGTAATGAACTGTTCACACATATGACCAAAGGCTGGAGGGAAATTCAGGAAAAGACAGGATACATATAAGATCATGAATCAAACACTGCTATATACTGATGGTGTCTTCTGAAAGCATTAGGCAAAGCAATATTATTAAATACTTTATTTTAATTCCTGTAACAATAATACACAGCTACTGGATAGCGATATGTTGTGCTGACTTCACTGACAATTAAATAAAATCACAAAAAGAGAACCATAAAAAGGTTGAAGGCTATTTCACATGTGGAAGATTACAAAATATATCTAAACAACCCTATCAGTTTTACTTTCAGTACACCACATAGCTTGTTACAGATTTGTAAAAAAAAAACAAAAAAACGCAATGGGTAGTCACTCAGCATCTTCTTAATATAATTAGAATAATATAATAATATAATATAATTAGAAATCACTTTAGAAATAAGCTTTTTAAAACAATTGTGCCTTTTAACACAAACAAAATCTGCTGTTTTTTTTTTAAGGTAAAAAAATACGCCCAGGCATTCCCCCTGTGATACATTAACCAGCCTGAACTATTTTTTTACTGTTAATTGCTAGTAAATTACATTGTAGATCTGTAAACGATGACATTTCAGCTCAAGTGGATTCACAGCTACCTCTGTTAGCCCTGTGTGATTTGAAATAGAATTATTGTGATGAATTTACAATTGTGATGTAATGAACAAGTCCAGCTGAAACAGGTAGTATCATCAATACTTGCCCATTTTAGACTGAAGTATTCATTAAAACAATACCAAAAAAGACACCAGTACACTTAATTAATTAAAAGGGTTCATTATGAGGGTTTAAGATACTGTTTTGAAATATCAAAAGGGCTGCATATGGCAGTTTCAACAATTGTGTCCATTCAAATTTTTTATCTGATGTTCATTAAAATTAAATTCTTAATAAAAGGTGCTGGACAATGGGGTGATTGCTACAGAGAGCAGATGTTATGATGTTTTTGGTAATATGTTGACATCTGCATTGCATGGTTTGTCATTTTAATTTCAATAAATATCATGAAAGGTTGGAAAGAAATCTTTGTTTTGGTTTTCAGGCTTTCTTTTAACATTGTACCATATTTTACATTCCTTTTTTGTCTTTTAGTACTAGCTGTTTGTAATAATATAAAAGGAACATAAATGTATACTGTATATATTAACATTTGGTTAAATTACCAAAACTCAATTATATTAATTTGCTACATCATTTTGGCTTCCTTCTTCCAGTAACATATTTTCTTTCTTTAATTGTATGACAAACTAACATCTTCACATACTGAGTCCACACACACACACACACACACATATAGGCTGCTATACTAGAACCATGGATGTTTAAAAAAAAAAAAAAAAAAAAAAAAAAACAAGGATTTGGTCACTCAAGTCGCAACTGGTCATAACTGGTTTCAATAAAATACAATAAAGTCACCGAAACAACCCGGTACCAATACAAAACACTTGCTCTTACAGAAAAACAATCCACTGGGAAAAAAGAGAATGGATTTAACCTGCATTAATCCTTCCGTTTGCTTTGTTATGACAGTATTACATGTAATACTCTAGTATTCAAATACAGTACCATGGAGTAGTGTAAAATGTTATAAAAATATCTGTTATGTGTAATGGAAATTTGTACGAAACATTTATTCCCCCAGCTACTACAGAACAGCTGAAATTGTTCATTTAGATATTACTAACATAATAGGGCATTATAGCTCTATGATTAGGTTGAAACTGTGAACAAAACAAAACAAAACAAAAAAAAAACAAACCTTGCATTGTATTATTCTTAAAATGAACTGACAGATATTCATAAAAAATGGCATGCAAAACAATAACTTGCCAGTTACCAATGACAGCTTGCCATTTATGATTGTTTTTGGCCCCTCAACCAATAGCAATGAATGCCAAGCATAATACTACAAGCACTGCTGCAAATAACTGTGTAACTTTATAAAAAATAACTGCTGGTATTCCTGCCTCACACAAAATAATTGCTGGTATTCCTGCCTCACACAAAATAATTGCTGATATTCCTGCTTCACACAAAATCACACATTGTTCTGTTATTTCACTTCTACCTGCAGGTACTTTGGAAGCAGAAATAGTATTGGCCACACAAGAACCCCAGTTCTGGTACTTTCACAGAAAATATACCAATATCCACACCGCCCACCTATTCTGCGATGTTATTTAAGGAATATCCTATAAGCTTTATGAGATCCTTATGAATCGTTCAACGTCATTTAAGCAGTCAAGTGTACTCAGTGCAGTCAGAAAGAAAAAAAAAACACTTTTAGTACAGGAACAATGCAAGAGTATAACTTCGACAAATCCCATTACACCATGCTGTTTGCAACCCACATCCTGCAGCAGTCATATGAGAACACATACGTTTTAACTGTTTAAAGGTTATACATATACATAATATCCTTAGACTTATAGTTGACTCTCGCTCATCAGAAGAAGTTGGGACTAAACTCTGCCCAGATTAGTGATTACTATCCTTTACCATAATAAAAATGCCAAGTTGTCTTTTTTAACTTTTTAGATACTTACAGTTCATTAAAAAGCTGAATCATTTGAATAAAAAAGAGAGACAGCTTTAAATGTTTACAAAGCATTCTGATTTTACACAGTATTTTGTTTGTTTTGTATGCTATCAGCATGCATTTCCCTATGGTATCATAGTTCACATTATAGTTCAGTTCGTATTACCAGTGTTTGGATTAAAAAGGGACTGGCATCTAATTTATTTCAATACAGCTCAGATCTTTTTTTTTTTTTTTTTTTTTTTTTTAAATATAGAAAAGAAAAATATGTATTTGAGATTTCATTCTAACATCACAAAAATCACCACAGTAATTTCATACCGCGCTCTACACTCATGAGTAGCTGTTTGCATAATGCAGATAGCTGTGGCCAAGTCCAAGGTAATAAAAAAATAATTACACCAAAATAAACATGCGAACAGTGTTGCTTTTCATTAGAACTGCATTTAAATCTGGCTAGGAGACCTCCATGTAACGATGCAATTATTGATCAGCTCGATCAATTGTATCCCCGGTGAATATGTTTAAGTGGTAGGATCACTCTTGTAAAGCTGCATCAAGACAGCTGTCATGCTGCACTTACAATCAATTAAATAAATTAACCCCTTAACCCTGACAGGGCTCAAATAATATGTATCAAAAACACATACTGTATAAAAAGTGAAAACTCAGTATAAAAAAAACATCTGATTTTAGTTTGATCACATTGTGCTATTGTACAACAATCAATCATACTCATACAATAAAATCTCTCAGCCAAGTCATGTTAAATTTGCTGACAGAGGTTTTGAATATTTTTCTTAAAACACTGACACATCCACACAGCCGTGCCTGGTAATCTGGTCTTGTAAAGATCATTTCAGGATTCTTCCTACATTTGTTTTTTTTTTACCTGTATGCATCATAATACTATTACCTTGCACTCTCAGAAATACTCTTTGTGAATAAATGGCAGCAAGAGAATCTTTTTTAGATGCATTATAAACTGTATGTTTTAACTATTTTTAAATATCTTCACAACATAACTTATTTACTTTCTCTGGTATCCAGGAGATGTTTTACTTCCTTGCTTTCAAAAACCTGCATGTACAAAGGTTGAGTATGTGCATGTTTTTAAAGCAACCTATTGCATGTGCCTATGTACATAATTACAAACATGTTAATATCTAAGCCAGTATTAGGATATAATCATTTACAATATTTTGACTGGGTTAAGTAAACACAGCTTTTTGTAAGCAACCACAGCATGTGACTGTGGAAATTAAATACAATTTCAGCACATCAAATATTAATAATTGTTATTATAGCAAGTGATTGTAGGCTTCAAATCATACTGGGACGAGGAAGAAGTTACATTACACTCAAATGTCTCCGGCTGTCACTGCGTGTCTAGTGGAAGAATTAATCTAAAGGGCCTCATTCACTAAACAGTGGTAAAGTGTTTTGCACGCAGTAAGCCCTTTTACTGCATCTTTATACACATGCTGTATTCACTAACCAGTGGCAGGCAACCTAGTGTGCGGAAAAAGTACTGTGTTCGAGTCATTTAAATATAATGAATAATGTTAACGTGTGGACATTTAAGCAAATACTTCACAAAATACCTGTTCACTGTGACAAATTCAGAACCTTTTCTTTCAAGCGCCCTTTTTCTTTCAAGCGCCCTAAAATATATATATATATATATATCGATATATATATTATATCGTATATATATATATATATATATATATATATATATATATATATAACAGCTGGGACTGACTCTCCATTGCCACCTGTTGGCAAACAGAGTGCTGTGCCCAGAGCCAGCCTCCTACAGATATGTTAATGTAGAGCAGAGGATGCTGGGAGTGGGATATAGGGTAAGGAAAAACTGTTATAATTGTTGTTTTGTTGTTAGTTACTGTGAAGTTCCAATATCGTAAAATGTATTACCTGTGTAATATGTGGCTGTAGAAGTGGATGCGGAGTAGTGCACTGGGGTGGGGAAGGGCTGTCTATGTGTATATGTTTTAGTGTGTGGATGGTGCTGACCTGAGATCCTTGGTGTGTGTCTCCAGTAATACCTTTGCTCGTTATAATATACTACAATACAGTGTGTGTAAACTTCATGCATAATTCTGCGTGCTGAATTCTGCGCATTGTGACAACTTGCAAATTAATCATTTAGCTTGCTCTACTTGTGCATATAATTAGCTTAGTGAATAGAGTTACCGCTGGTTCATTTTTGGGCAGTGTGGCTTCTCCCTACCACAAGGTAATGCTGGTAATTTACGGCTGTTTAGTGAATGAGTGAATGTATTTTAACGTCTTGCTCCTTAATAGCAGTTTTAAGGAAGAGAAGGGTATCACTATCCACAGGGTTTGAAGGTGACACTGCTAAGTAGATAAAGCAAGTAGCCTGTGTATTGAGGCTACTTCAGCTAAGTCCCATGGGCTGCCTTCAGCATTCAATCTCAGATTTGCCTGGAGTGGGTCACGGATCCAAAACTGGGTAACAATCCAGGGTCAAGTACTTATGGAGAGCTGTTTATGTCAAAGACAAAATATATTTGAATTTTACTAGGCTCACTTCAACTGGTACAAATGTAATAAATCATGATGGGGACACACTATTTGTGACAAAGATGACCAATTAAATAAAACTGAATTGCCACAGAAACATTCTGTCCCAAGGACACACTCTATATGATGAACACTGGACCATTACTGGGTTTTCGATTGCAATTATAATAATACCTAGGTTTCTAGCTGTGCAATATTAGAGTCTAACAATACATGTAGGCTTTTTAGAGTGGAAATTTCTATTTCTCTCCACAGATTGTAGAACAACCTGTTCAATCCCGGCCCTGTTTCCACCTTATGTTGTTAATACTGGGTCAATAAATCATCCTGGGAAGTTACCGGCAATATCAGCATTGAGGGCAGCAGAAAGTAGATCCACCACCATTTAGATACAGTAATCACAAGAGACTATCTTTGGCTGTGTTCACACTGGGTCTGTTTAGAGGGTTTGGTCTGCACTCTGTGCGGTTCGGTGTGAATAACAAAGCCCGCTTGGGAAATGAGCTGACCGAGTCCACCACTTGGCAAACGCACTATTCGCTTGCTAAACGCCAATGTGAACAAGTGCTGGACTCGGTCCTTTTGCACACAGGAAACAAACTATGCAAGGTAACCTGACTCGGAAATAAACATTTTGCACTTATTTGAGTTAATATTCTGAGGAAACAAGTAAAGCAAAAAACCAAAAATGTTTTTGGAAACTACATTAGGGTTACCAGACATCCAGTGAAAACTGGGGTTGTCACAGTTTCAGCCTTAATTTGTTAAACAGTAAAATTGTTACTCGTCCTGGTTTTGCTATTGTATTTTTTAGACAAAACTTAATTTTAATTGTACATGCTCTACACGTTAATAGAAGAGTAATGCATTAGATTGAATTAGCACCATTCAAAAATAAAATAAACAATTTTATGGATTATTTGTTTAATCATTCTGATTATGTGTATAACATGTTTAAATGGTAATAGCTGATCTATTTTTTTTTTTTAAATCTGGCTTTTTTTTTACATTGAACATGTTTTGACTAGATGACAATATAAAGAAAATAATGAGTTGTTGTGATCTGCAATAAATTCACCCGATGTTTAATTTTTAAACTATTATTATATTATTATAAACTGTTATTTTAATGGCTTCAAAGTTGCTACGGCGTCAGTGTATTGAAATCTGGACAGTGGAAGAAACTGAAGCTCTGAAAGAAATTTGGTCAGACACCAAAATCAAAGACGAACTGATGAAATCTTACAGAAATAGTAAAATATACCGGTATTCAGTCTTTACTTAAATTACTTGGTTTAATGCCGACAGTAGAACTGTGCAGAATTGTGTAAACTGCATTATTCTCCTACTGTAGGCATTCAATACATGTATTAATTAAATTGCTTTCTTCCACAGCAATATGTAAGACTCTAAAACAAGCTATATTAAAAACCAGCACAATACATCAATAGCTGCCACCTTTCAATATGCCTTGCAGGATATTTTAAACATCCAGTTCACACACCATATAAACAAGGCGAGTGTACCTGAAAACTGCATTGTGAACACAAACAGTCTCAGTCCTGAAAAAAATGTAAAAGGACCAAAAACACAGACTTTGCATCCAAACCAACTCGGTCCCTTTGCTCGCAGATAAGTGTCAACAGCAAGCACATTAATACATTGTTTCAAATGAAACAAACCATACCGAGTCCGTTTGAAATGGACCCAGTGTGAATGCAGTCTTACTGTCTACTATACTCAATGCTTCTCATAAATTTCAGCATGGTTTACACATGTTCAGAAGTCTCTACCTTTAAAAGTTTATTTTTTTATAGACATTACCAAACACGTGGATAAATGGTATACTCTTTACACTTCAGACATCTGCTAAGTTTGTAGCTGAAACTGTCAGTAAAGATGTTCTAAGCAGTCACAGTTGATTATCTTGTCAATACCAGGTTTCTGCATTCTTTGTCCATTTGTTTTGACCCAATATAACTGGATGTAACTATGGCTACTACTGCTACAGCACTGTATGTTAGAAAATGACATCAACATCAATATTTTCTTCAGAAATCGCTGATTGTATAGTGTTATTAGACCAGGCGCAGAGGACATTGGGAAGATTTCCCCTTTAAAAACATCCTCATGGTGATTTAAAGGTACCTTTAAATCACCTTGGTTGTGTTTTGCAATTAATTAAAACAACTAATAGTGCTCAAAACATAACCCATAACATTTGAATATATGACTTCTTGTGGTCTATTGATATAGTGTTCAGGATCTATTACCAATAGACTAGTCCAATGATCATAACTATATGGCTGGCAACATTAGCCTTTTCAAAAGATTATTTACGGTTTGCAGTCTGGAAGAAGAAACAGAATTGGAAACAATACAATTATAAATTAAATTCTAATTTTTAAATTAAATGTTAGAAATGTACAGTACCTTAAATACATCCTGGAAATCAAAACACCTGCTTTGTAAGGCAGTACACTAACACAGTATTTTTGCAAAGTACTTTTGTAGTTCTACCATGCTTTTCCTATGGTTATACTATGCCATGCATTTACCATAGTTTACCCTGGTTTGCCATGCTTGTTTTAATATGGTTTACCAAACCTTGATGGGCTTTACACTGTATACCTAGACTTGATCATTCTTTCACTGTACTTTATCAAACTTTGGTTTTACCATGGGAAACTGTTAAGGAAAGTGGTCTACTGAATAGTATATTTTCATGACAGTGGCTGACTTAAATACAACCTTCAATTAAATTACTAGGACCCTCCCTGGCTTTTAACAACACTAAAGAGATTCACATGCACTGTTAGATGTTTGATTTTCATAACCTTGCACAAATCTCAGTGGTGGTATTTAAGTCTGTCACTGTTTATATCAATTGAATATATTCCATAATCTTTTCTTTTACTTATTTATTCAGTTATATTTCCCTTATAAATACAAACCTTGAAAAACATCTTGAATATAACAGTCATTTTCCCCACTCATAACATTTTGTTATAGGTGACTTTACTAAGAAGTACTTTCTCTTTAACAGGTTAAGGACAGATGAACCAAGTCAAACTTGGTTGTTCTGTGATAGTTATTTGTTTCCTTACCAGAACATGAGGCTACAGCCTATGGGCTTATTCATGATTTTTTTTCTTTTTAAAAGAATTACTGTAAAATACTATTAAAAGTTTTTTTTTTTCTTCCCTTTATTTAATCTATGTAATTCTGATGACTTCAAAAGCAGTATCACACCTAGCCTACACTACAGATAATTGCTCATATTGAAAAGAAAGGCCTCCAAAGACCAGGGTCCACCTCCAATCCCTAGGCAGCACAAATAATATGCACAAGACGCTTTCTATTGTCATCTTAACGAGAGGCTCTTTATCAGCAGCTTGTCAACAGGAAAGATAAGAGAAGTCCCACAATTTTAAAAGACTTCATCCGATAGATCCACATGTTAATTACTGCACTAATTACGGGGATTGAATAAAGTATGAAGTAAGCAGCCTATGGGAGGTAAAGACATGAAGCTATGGTTGAGAAAATAGTGGTTACTGAACTTATCAATGTAAAAACTGACATACCAGTACTGTAACAGTTTAAAGACACTGCAAGTAAAAGAAAGATGACTTTAATGATTAGTATTCCAAATTAAGAATAATAATTAAAAAAAAAAAAAAAAACGGTTATAGGACTTTTGTTTCAGATTATTTTTCTCTTATTAGTCAGAAAACCTAATTGAGCCCAATAATTTAAAGTGTATCAAGGGCTGACAACAAAATTAGAGAAATCTTAAATGTTCTATTTGTCATGCTGGCAATTAGGTAAAGATTTTGATTAAAACTCAGTTGAAATGTTGCATTTTTCTTCTTTTGGATTGACAGCAAACATGTACAACAGCTAGTTAAGCAGGCCTGCCCATCTAGAAAAGTTTTATCTTGATTTGTATATTTTACACAAACTACAAATTGGACAGACTGTACACTGAATTCAATTTTGTCACATAGCCAATTCAAAGGGCTCATTAAGAATACTATTAAAATAAAAAAAAATAATTAACATGACCTGCTACTATCTTACAAAATCTAATTTTACAGGTGAATGACACTGCAACCTCCAGTGTCAACGCACCTTACTGTACAAACTGAAAAGCTACCAGACTGTTGAATATTCATTCCTTTTATAAGATAAGAATCCCTTTTTGTTATGTATTGAAGAACAGGCCCAGACCTCCTAATACAAGTGCTGATATCTTCTGAACAGTCTAGGTCCAGGTTATGTCTCGAATGAAACAGTGTTTTTTAAAAGTCCAAGCATTTGTATATCATCAAGCAATGCATGACAGTCTAGTAAGCATGAAGTTCTATATAAATAGAACTGCCGAACACAGAGAGCTAATTAAACATACTGCTGATTATTGTCATTGTAGGACTATTTATTTAAAAATTTACGAACATTCCTATACAC
This sequence comes from Polyodon spathula, assembly GCF_017654505.1. Taxonomy (NCBI): domain Eukaryota; kingdom Metazoa; phylum Chordata; class Actinopteri; order Acipenseriformes; family Polyodontidae; genus Polyodon; species Polyodon spathula. The sequence goes on along the minus strand of NC_054536.1, from coordinate 64,885,026 downwards.
AGGGTGCATGTTAAATACAATGTGCGCCATGTAGTCAAGTTATTATTTATCTCATTTTAAATTTGCAGCTCACTAACTTATCTAATTAACTATTGCTACCTGTAATGGATAATTCCAACAAGCAAACTCTGTAACTCAATTAAGAAAAGATAAGCAAGTATATATATGTATGTATGTATGCATGCTATTACAGATAACCTTTCAAATATTTAATTTGCACAAAAAAATGAATTGATCATATGAGGTAGTTTTAGGCAAGTGTTTTTGTCCCACCTGTGTAATAATACTGAGTCAGTCAAAAGGTTAATTTATTTTTTTTTTTTTTGTAATGGTCGCCATTTTTAATTTTTTTTTATTGTTTTCTCCCCAATTTAGTAATGTCCAATTATTTTTGGGCTCAGCCTACCGCTACCACCCCTGCGCTGACTCTGGAGGGGCAAAGAGGGACACACGCTGTCCTCCGAAGTGTGTGCCATCAGCTGTCTACTTATTTATATACTGCAGACTCATCACTCACCCACCCGGAGATACAGCATCGGAGGACAACGCAGCCCTGGACAGATGACAGGAGGACACCCTGGGCGACCTAACCCTCCCTCCCCCGGAGAACCTTTACTGGATGCCCCACTCAGGAGCCCCGAAAGGTGACGTTTTGAGTCAGTGTTGAAACAATCACAACTACAAGATCATATGTAGTGTAATGACAGCAGACATACTAAACCAATATCTATAACTACCTACAGTGGGCTAGATAATAAAAGCTCTTTACTCCAAACCATTTTCGCCAGGAAGAACATTTTATTTAGAAGCCTATGTAGTTTCAAGTAGATTCAAGTATTATTTTAGAATTGTAATTGGAGTTTTTTCCTTTCAGAAAAAAAAAAAGTAATAATAACAACCTAGGCTTGTATCTTTTAAATTCTTTTAGCATATCCTCTTTACGCTCCATGATTAAATCGCTAACAGGAAAGGCAATTCTGAAGCAGCCCAGCTATTTTCCTGTAACCGAAGCCAGCCAATAAATGCTCTTACTCAGCACCACGGTTTAATGCAAAGGATTTGTGATCCTGTTCTCTTGTCCCTTCACTGAAGCCCAAACACAATTACAGCATACAGTGATCCCCTGCTATGTACTATCGGGATCTGAAAACATGCTGCACATCAAGGCTGAGTTCAGATCCCTGCCTTAGGGCCAAAGCAGGCTCTCAAACATATGAACTGTTGGGAAAGGTCAACAAAAAAGGGCTGGTGTGACAAATAAAGAACACCCACCAAACCAAAGTATATGTTATGACTGGTCAGCTACAAGACTGTCCCTTGAGTAACATGTGAGAAGAGAACTTGCTGTTGATCAATCTGAAAAGCTAAATTGGAAAAAAAAAAAGTGTTTTGATTAAATTAAGTTGAAGCCTGATATGAATTACAGTTCATGGGAAGTGTCGACTTGCTGGAGAGATATATGATCTGAGCAGCATGCATGGGCATGTCAGAGCCAACTTTCTTTATACCGCTGAACTGTCAATATGCCTCAACCAGGCCTTGGTTTGGCAAAGCTCTAAAGGGGGGGCGACATTACAAATCAGTCTCCAATTTCAAAGAGATCGAGATTATGAATGAGTGCATAGAGTAACCGGTGGCCTGGTAGAGGCACTAGCACGTGGAGTGTGAGGTTAGTCATGCAATCAGATACTTCCTGACTAAAATCCTGGTTGATCAGCATTGTTGATTTTGACTGAGGACCTTAGGGAGTGCTGCTTTGGCATTTGTGCTCCTGCAGGCTATGAAAGAAAAGTCCCTGTGGTTGGTTCACCTCACTGCACAACAGCAACCTCTGCTTGTGAAAATGAGGTCAGGTCTGGTCTCGCCTCCAGGGTTTAGTAGCTTGGCAACATCTGCTGCTTAGGTGAAAGGAATGGAGGTTGTATTTTAAATACAACTCTAAATAAACTTCTGCACCCTGGCACCTTAAACCAAAGGACCTTCGACAGAATTAAATGGAAGGCCAGTGACATTATGCAAGAGCTAAAAACCTGGGAAAGCACTCCTGTAATTCAAACATGAAAACTGTTTTTTTTTTTTTTTTTTAGCTCTTAGCAGGTTTCACTTTGTGTAAATAAATCAGCATCCTTTTAACTACATACAAAAACATACATCTTAATTGTGTTCTCTTAAAAAAAAAAACACCCCAAAAAACAACTACTACTTTTAAGACATCAAACCGCTTTTGTTTTTTATGTTGCACTGTGCTTTAATTTTAAGAGTTAATAATGGAGCCATCAGAGACATGTTAAGCAACGGCTTGCTCTTTTACATCTACAAATCCCTTTATCAAATCCCATGAGGTGTAACTTTGATTACTTCAGTAATTAGCAATGTCAGGTTGTTATATGGATTTACTGGTCAGATTTTGGTTTGAAGTTAATTAGTCTTCTCTCTAAGATTTCTTGATTAATTATGGATATTTAGTTAGGAAAAGAGATGTTAATTATTAATCAAAATTAAACGATCTGGTGCAATTAACCAAAAAATGTTTAATTTGTCTGTCACTGTTTACAGCCGCCTAAAATGTGTTGCATGATAGAATTTAGCCACATAATCACACATTGCATTTGGGTGTGAAAACATATTTCACTATTTAAATCTTTATCTTGACCTCCAGTTAGAAAGGTTATGGGTGTGTGTGGATGGGTAGTTTTCCATGTGCAAATGTGTGGGTAGCATTTCAAATTTCAACTACTGCATACCTGTAAGTCACTTGATAAAAAACACATTATTATTTAGGGCTGGAACGATGTACCAATGCATCGAATCACTGGAATAAACATTGATAGATAAAATAACCATCAATGGTTGGAAAAAAAACCCCAAAAAACCACATCTATCAGTTTATTAATAGGACCGGCAAAATTTAAACCTACACTCTTATTCCTGATCTTTCCTTTGGTTCCTTTAATTAATAATAATAAAAAAAAGCCTCCTTGCCCACTACACAGCATGTACGTTTTCAGAGTAAGTGTGACAAAAAAAAAAAAAACTGCGTTTAAAAATCTGATTGCGAATCTTGCTCCGGGGTACGAAATGCCCTGTCGAAAGACAAAGTCTAAATTCATTACTCTGGATCACGAAGGTGAAAAGGAAAAGCTTAGACAGGATTTAAGTTAGAAGTGTAATTCAATGTCCATCACTACCGACGTATGGACAAGCATGGCACAAGAAGTATTTTTAACAGTCACTTGTCATTACATTAAGCAAAACTGGTAACTCAAGTCAAAGGTATTAGCGACATAAAAATTACACAAGAGTCACACAGCTGTGAATTTAGCAGAAGCGAACAATCAGATAGACAGTTTGAAGTGGTTACAAAAGTAACAGCTTGTGTTCATGACAACACGGCCAACGTGTGCAGAGCAATGTCTTTGCTTTCTGCAAGGAAGCGTGTTACTTTTTGGTTGCATTGCAAGAGTGAGCTGTGCAGGGCACAATACAAATCTCTGCATTCAGAAAAGCTTGGAGGATATACGACAAGGAGACTGGTTGCACATTTTAAAAAGAGTGAGATGGCAACAAGTGCTTTAAATAGGAAACAGAGAAATGCTGAACACAGAAAAACCACTACTCAAGTTAATACAGAACAAGTTTATTATATGTTTGAACACCTTCTTGAATTAAAACAGCCAGTTATTGCTGTTTTGTCAAACTCAGATTTGACCAAAAAGTATGACGCAGCTCCTTGAGATCTCACAACTGAGCAGTAGAAGCTAATGGACACTACCTCTACTACAGCCATTCGAACTGGCTACAATACTTGTGAGTGCAGAGAAAAACATTATGGCTAGTTCTTTGTACCCACTTGCAACAGGGATAAAACAAAGACTGACTGAAGTTCCTGATGAAGGGGAGACACCATCTTTTTCAAAGTGATTTGCTAATTCCAGTTACACAGAGTTTGATATATAAGCAAGTGTGTAATTTGTCTCAGCAATTTTGTTTATATCTGCTGAATGACCAAAGTAATGAGATTATGCCACTGCTTTTTGTGTCTTTTCTTGACCCCACAATTTCGCCATCTGGATTTCCTATCCGAACAGGCCAATGCCCATGTGTCTGAAGCACTGTCTTCCCACTAGTGAGGCTGGTGGAGGACAAACTCAAAAATGATGGAAATCGTGCCTGTGCAAGTGAGTGCAGCACAGAGTACTTACCTGTTAAAAAGAAAACGAAGACCGAACAAGCAATGGAATTTTTACTTCGTGGACGGCAACAAACACATTACTTCCAAGGAAACCTTAATCCAACAAAAGATGACAATTTATGTCTCTGAAACTCTATTAAACATCAGAGAAGATCCCCCGATTTGGTGGAAAAATAACCAGACATGCTTTACAAACCTAGTAGCCTTGGCAAAGAGCATGTTAAGTATCCCTGCAACATCAGTCCCGAGCGAGCGTGTGTTTAGCAAAACAGGTATGCTTGTGAACAAACTCCATTCTTCTTTGAAACCGGAGAATGTGGATGCCATAATATGTCTGAATAAAAACAGAAAATAAGCCCTGGAGAAAGCACAGACTTTGTTATGTTGGTTCCCTGTTGGGAGTTTTTTTTCTTCTCTAATCCGGTTGCTGTCAAGACATGTTAAGGTAAGACTGTAATATTTGTATTAACTTTTTGTGCAGAACCTCGCGGACAGTGTGACTAGACAAATAATTAGAAATGTGTCTGTTAAGTTGGAGAAACGTTTACTTTTCGTGATTAGATTTGATGAAAATATATGTACTTATTATTTACACGTTTCTTTTGCATTATGAAAAAACTATTCATCGATACATCGAGTCTTTATGAAAACGATGCATCGATAGTAAAAAAAAATACTATCATCCAGCCCTATTATTATATTATTATTTGTTTATCCAAGGCAAAAAGAAAGTAAATTGATAACTAATATGAAATAAAAATGGAAAAGTCATGCTTGCATAAGTATTCAAACCCTTTGTTGTGGCAAACCTAAATTAATTCAAGTGCACAAAATGACCTCAACGAGCCACACAATTAGTTGAATGGCCTCTGTCTGTGTGCAATATTAGTGGTTCTCATGATTTCAGAATAAAAAAACCTTTCTCTGTGAGGTTCCTTGGTCAGGTAGTGAATTTCAAGCAAAGACTAAACCATGAAGACCAAGGAGCTTTCAAAGCAAGTCAGGGATAAAGTCATTGAAAAGCACAGATCAGGAGAATGGTACAAAACAATACTGAAGTCTCTGAATATCCCTGTGAGCACAGTCTACTCAATCATCAAGAAATGGAAGGTGCATTTTACCATCCAGACACTGCCTAGATCAGGCTGTCCCTCCAAACTGAGCAGCTGGGCAAGGAGGAAACTGATATGGGATGCCACTGTGAGGCCAACCACAACTTTGAAAGAGCTACAGAGTTCAATGGTTGAGATGGTAGAGACTTACCCAAAAAGACTGCTTCCACCAAATATTGAGTTAACGGGTCTGAATACTTATGCAATCATTATGCGCATTTCAGTTTTTTCTCTAGTTTTTACTGACATTTACTGTAACTTATCTTACCCTTAGAAGTTTTCAGTTTGAGCATTCAAGTTTTGAATAAAATATTAAGTTTACAAAAATGTGTATGTATCATTTTGTAATTTCACAAAATGGGACACCATAGGAAGGGTCTGAATACTTTTGCAAAGGCACTGTATATCTTAGTATAAGCTTCAGAAAGTATATATTTGATACATAACAAGGCTTTGATACATAACACACCTTCTGCAGCCAAATAAAATAAGGCATTTTTGTATTAAAGGTAATGTAAGGCATAAAAAACTCCAGACCACTGACATACTTCACCATCATTTTGTAACCAAGGTTACATTTTTGATAATTAATACATATCTTTCTTTCATGTCCAATTTAACAGTGCTGGTAACAGAAATGTCCAGAAACAGACAGATGCAGTATTCATATCTAATTGAATTGCAGCTAAACTGTTTTGGGTGTTGACTGGGTGTTAACTGAATTAATGATAATGTTAAACAGCAGATAAAGCCTTCATGCAAACTGCTTCCCTGAGTGACATCATTATTTTATTTTTTTTACTTAAGAAAATGTTTTCGTATTCCCCTATTTTATAATTAATTAAAATTAACCGTCCCGGTACCATGCTGAGTGAGAAGGGTTAAGGCTCAGATTTATAATCAAGCACATCAATGTCCTAGAACTTACCTTGCTAATACACTCGAAACAAGAATCTGTTTATTATCTCTAGATCATTCTGACAATATTTATTCTCTATTTACCTAAACGAGGCAATATGATGATATTTATCATTCAGAAGGGCTAAATATAGAAATTTCTGAGCGCTCTCAGTATCATAGTGGGAGGTTTTGCTCTAATCTACATCTTAAAACTGACAAGCTGGATAATTCCTAATGAATGGCTTTTTTCATCTGGATGTCTGTGTGTATTTGACAGTATAAATATTTAGCAATATCGGAGTCAGCTTGTGATTTTACACAGATGGACTGATTGATGTCTTGGCCCTGATGCTGCCAAAGACGATCCGTGGAGTTATATAAGCAATTCCTTTCTTACATCCTAAGCAGTAATTAGGTGGCTAAAGGCAGGAGACCAACATAATAGACATGCTTTTGGTATCAGCTGACAGGCTAAATAAAACCAAGTACTTAAAATATTACCACTTAGCTTACATATAAATCATGTGATTCACATGTTCACTCTGAAAAGAAACCTTAAGTTTTGATGACTGTAACGTAACATTTGCCTAACAAAGGATTTCATTCCAGCAATCCAGTCAACTTAAATTCACCTTGAGAGAAATACCGTTCTGCCTTTTTACATGCCCAGACATGAATAGTATTTTTAGCTGAACGGAGGTCTACTGTAAATGTGTTGATTGCTTTTATTCAAGACTGAATATAACAACAACAACATCGTTCTTCCAAGGGATGAATTGTTGTAATTGGAAGGTTACGGCCTGTTGTTACAGTATGGGAGATTCTGTCTAGGCGGCAGGGACGTCACAAGCTGGGAAAATATACCATACACCCTCTACTGGGGCACTCTGGTAATTCAATCTGGAATTATATTCCATTCCAGGCCTTCTGAAAGTTAACACAGACTGCCAACTGTGATCATTCAGTAAAATCTCTCACAGTTTGGTACTGAACTTCCACACTGACAAAGTATTTTCACTGTGAAACTTATTGAAGTTTTTCATCTATTCAATTTACCTACGTGTCTACCTCTTAAGTGGTGATTACCAAGACTTCCCAAAACATTTCACACCACTTACTATGGTAACAACTTTACACAAGGCTTTTTGGGGGCAAAAACAAAACAAAACATGTTTTAAATAGTATAATAGCTTTCTTTCTTTCTTTCTTTCTTTCTTTTACATTATTTTATCCCTGAATCCCCCCCCCCACCCCCTCCCTCCAAATTCAGAATGCTAAATCATGTTTCACCTCATCACAGCCATTCCCCACAAAGCTCAGGAGAACTGAAGGCTCAGTGTGGTGTGTCTCGATCCCACAACCAAGAAAGTTTAATCTTTTACAACCAGTAACTCAAGAGCAGATGTCAACGAGCAACTGGCCTTTGGAGGACAAGGGGTAACACTGCAGGTTTCCACCTGAACCCACTAGGCATCTGGCTTGCAAAGTCTGCTGTAGTACGATGAGGAGAAACAGCCCCTGCCGGTTTTACCCCCTTAACCCACAGTAATGCCAGAGCCAATGCAACGCTCCCTCTGGAATGCCCAGCGAAGACTGGCAACTTCACACAGCCAGGATGCGAACCTGCACTCCCCTGACTATATGACTCACCCTGCTTTTACCAGGTAAGCCACCTGGGTACCCATTCTTCACGATTTTTAAGTTTCCACATTATATTTTCACTTAGACTGGTGAAGCCCATTTTTCTTGCCATCGGAATTCACTTCTATGCTGCTGCACAAAGATGGGGTCCTAATACCGGCTGCACAGGGGAAATTGGATCAAAATGTAAAACCATAATTTAAATAAGGAAATACAATGGGGACATTTTATTTTTTATTTTTTGCAGGCTTTACCCCCCCCCCCCCCCCCATCCCCACAGGGACAAGTAGTTGTCATATTATGCCACTGAATTGATATATTCCTGTGAATATTTAACTGCAACCCCTTTAATATTTCATACGAATGTCAATTTTGTAGGCTTTACTGCTTCAATGACAATTCCGGAGCTTGTTTGGGTTCAGCTAGAGCTGTCTTGTTCGTACTACTGCGTAATGTTCAGTTATGGCACATGTCCTGGTTTCAGAGAGAAAGCCCATGTGGCCTGAAACAGACAATAAAAGTTATATACAAAATAGGGAGGATCTGAATGACAAGAGTTCACAACTCTAGTTACTTGCTGATTTCAAGTTCAATATTCTGTATCAGACCATGGTAAAGTACAGAGCCAGTGGTTCTTAATAATAATAATAATAATAATGTACACCCAACTGTGTATCAGTGAGATGCTCCCCCAAGACCAGGTGGGTTTTTTTTTTGGCTAAAAATCCATTTTTGTTACAGTAGTATCTTGGAAATGATACACTCTGGGGAACACTATAAAGTACTTCAGAAACCATACAAACTTTTTTTTTTTTTAAAAAAATTGTGATTTAATTATACCATATATATATATATATATATATATATATATATATATATATATATATATATATATATATATATATATTTTTTAATTCTGTATTCTGCTTAGAGATACATGTATACAAATGTGTTACTCTATGACCTGTGGGACCTTACAATACTTACTGAATGTTTTGTTGAAAAATATTAATGTTTGGACAGATTACAAGACTGTTTCACCTGAGTGACTGCAATGACATAATACACCTTTATTCTCAGGGTCTTTGTAAGCAATAATAGACACTACTCTATTTTCTCAAAATAAATATTTATAAATAAAATCATAGTTATTCATTCCATTATTATCAGTAGTATGGGAAAAAAAAAAAAACATACCTGATAACTTTTTCTTGTTATTTATAAATGTTGTAAATGTTATTAAAACACAACAGAATAAAGATTCTAATATAAATGTGTCAAACACATCAGATTTACAGTGTTTTTCCATGTCTTGCCTTTCTTACAAATTTTCTCTGACGCATGCTGTGATGTCTTTTCTCTCCGCCCTTTAGGCACTAAATGCCCCTCTCATTGACGTCACACGAAAAAATAACTAATCAGGAAGTGAATGTCAGTCCCTTCCTTATCCAATGATAGGTGTTTCAAGCCTGTACTGCAAAGTACGGTGGCCCTGTAAGTCACCAAAACAAAGTGTTTTTTATTTTTTTTTAATCATGTTTACACAATCTCGGTCCTAGAAGCCCACTTCCGTATGACTGTGTTAACACCATCCCGGACCTTAATAGTTAATAAGGCTGTATCTCTATCAAGGGTTTCTGGTGATCTATACTGTAAATCACAAGAATGCTAGCTCCAGTACAGTTTTGGTGTGTATTGGTTATAATACATTTGAAAACAGAATAAAACAAGTTTTGTAATTATTAACATTATTTTGGGTTGCAGGCATATGAAAACTACATGTTTTATTACTAAGACGAAACGAAAAAGAAAATTCACTTGGCTTTTCTGGAGGATGGATTTGTAAGATTTCCTCATTACTCTAAGGCTGAGGTATTTTTTTTACTAAATGTATGTTGCTTAATATTTTCAGAGTACTTGTGTTATTCTACTCTTACAAAAAGTATCCTAGTCTCTTGTGGTGGGGGGGGGGGGCACAACGGGGGGGGGGGGGGGGGGGTTGGGGGGGGACATTAATTACATTTGCAGGCCATTGTTGTTTGTTTTGTTATTAAAGGTGTTTTAGTTGTGTTCATGTACTGGTGGTAGAGTTACTATTTTGTTTTAAAATTGAGGCCAGTTTTATCATCAACCTTATTACACTTGGGTCTCGTGGGACCACCTAATCTTATTATACATGGGTTGCACCACCATGTAAAATACTGTAAAACACTGAAGATTATAGGAGAACAATAATAATAATAATAATAAAGTGTTATGTTTGCATCATTGACATGGCCATTGTGTTGACTGAAAATAGCATTTGTCAATATTGGGTTACTATATATTTTTTACAGTAATATTCCCCAAACACTGGGCATGCCACTGTAAAAATAAATCAACCAATCAACAGCTAGTAGAACTTAACTGTAAAAAAAATAAAACTAAAACTGAAGACAATAATTCAGTGTATTGTCACCACACAACAGAAACCCAATTCAAATTACCTCAAATATATATATATATATATATATATATATATATATATATATATATATATATATATATATATATATATATATCCCAAAATATGAAGTCAGAACCTCAAATGGTCTCTGAGATATGAGGCTATGAAAGTGTTATTTGTATAATTAAATGGTTTAAGACGGGGGTTATCAGCAGCAGTCTGGCGATTGTGCCTATTAAGAGCGCTCTACGCTGCTCATGATGATTGCTGTTTTCAACTTGCCGTATCAGTGAAGCACTGTGTTTCTGCGTTTTTAAGAAGCATACATGCTCCGATATACATAAATAGTAATCACAATGCTCATGGTTTCACCGGTTTTGTTTTATTTATTACCACGGCTGCATTTCAGGAACAGCAATAACGAGTGCTTGAATATGTTTTCGGTGTTTGAAATGCAAGCATTTCTTACTTGCAAAAGAAAACCAAAGGAAGAAAACTAGAGTCTACAGAAAGTGCAAAGCGACAAAAAGTTAGAGTATGGATATTTTTTATAACAAAAGTTTATCATGGTTGGTAGTTATAGTTTTATATTGAGGTTAATGTTTTTGATATTGTAAACATTTTAAATGGCAGACATAACTCTGCTGAGGTGGGAAGTAAATGGTAACGTTATAAACATTTACAGAGCAGACTATTTTATTTATAATGACTTTGCCGAATAGAAAGCAAATACAAGTGTTTCCAAAGAGATTCCTGAACACTGTATTTTAATTATGTAATCCAAAGACATGTAGTTACGTTTCATGAAAGAAGCCTCCTGATTGCTCTGAAACCAGCAGTTTGTCAGTCCCAGACTGTTGTGAAAAAAGATATATTAAATAAATGGGGAAAAATAAATGTGTTTATCAGATTATTCTCTCTTTTATTGCAACCATGGTACCATTCAGTGAGTGAAAAGTATAAAAGGGCACGAGCTGAAACCTCCCAACAGAAGGGGTACAGTTTAAAAAAAGATTGAAAACCCCTTGTTTAAGAGATATTAGGAGCTGAAGTCACATTTGAGGATTAAAAAAACAAAACAAACATAATACTTCCCCTCATAAAGATGCTTAAATATATACATGTATATATGGACTGATTATTTAGCTTTTCTTTACAGTAGAGGCTAGTAGTGAACAATTGGAAGGCGTAGTGTATTAACTTTATCAGGTGCACTAGGACAGCTTGTTTAATAAAGGGATCCAAATGAGCTATCATTTAAATTCTGCTTATCCAGGCTGTAAATTGTAAGATTCACACTTTCAGTTTCACCTGAAATTTGACAAGAAACCATGTTTATTACTTTCAGTATAAATCTATGCTACTGTCATATAATTTCATTCTGTTTGTAATGCATGAATATTCATGTGGGTAGGTGGCTTGCATAGTAGAGCTACTGAACCTGGTATTAATGTAGGTTAAAAACATTTCTCAAGTCCATAACCTGGATGAGATACAAACCTATTTTCATTGGAAAGCAAAATGTTAAGTTAAAATGTATTTTCATTTGGATTTAAAACAATTGAACATATAGGTTCTTACTATATGATGTTAACAATTGTGAAAAACAGTAAACTCTGTGTAATCCAAACCATTTGCATATTGGCATTTGTTATAATTCAGCATTATTTTGGGGTCCTGAACAAGCAACAGGCTGTAGTGCACAAAATACAAGTAAATAGTAAAAACTATTACAGTGATTATATTAATATCACATATAATTTGTGTAAAAACACAATAAATATAAAATATATAGCAGACAGAAGTAACAAGTACTTATTTGAACACGGCTCTCTGGTCAGGTCAGTCTTCAAAGGAAAAATGGCACCGAAATCTCTGAACACAGCAGTGCCTTTGTGCTCTCAGGGGTGGGCCATGACTGCGTCACAGGCTCAGACAGCAGCTTTGGTATATCGTATTCAGATTTCAGGTCTCTACAAGGTAAATACCCATACGGGAATGGTTACATTTCGTACTTGAAAGGGAACTGTTTATTAGATTTGCTTTGTAATAAATTTGTTATTGACCAGATATGGAGTGCTAGGCCCTCGAGCACAATGCAATGGCCTGCTCACTCGATTATTATGTACTGCACCCTCAATCCGTCAAGCTGCATTGAGTCAATTAGGCAGTGTTTCAGAGCTACAGTACATTTTTTTTTTATATATTAATGTGTGCAAGAGGAGTAAACATTCATATTGCACTACACTAGAAGTAAAACGCTTATATAAATAACATTCAGAAATATTCAGACATTAGCTTCCAGGTTGCAGAGAGGAATGACAGGGCCACGATAGGCAAACTTTCAAATAAACTGCATTGTTTTACAAAATATGTCATTTGGAAAAAAATGTATTAACTATAGTCAGCCAAAATGGTGTGATTCATTGCTTAATTTCAGGGTGCTAGGCTATAAATTATTTCAGATCTGCCACAACTAATTTCAACAGCAGCAAGCTGGATGACAAATGAAATTTCCAAGTGGCAAAAGTGAAAAGCTTACATCTTTCTTTCACGGCTGGATATTACTTACTCTAATGATGTATAATAGCCTGCAACTATACTTAACCTGTGTATTAAATGGCAGATAAAAAACTGTTTTCCATGTTTTTTTTTTTTTCTGTGATGAAAACAGCAAATCATTTGGAGACACCAAAAACCATTTTTTAACCCCAGAATCACTGGTTTTGCCTATTTTCTATGTCACAGAAGGAGTTATCGTGTCTTCCTATCTTTGAGCAAGATGGTGTTTTTTTAATAGCTAAAACTTCTTTTACTTAATGTCATGGGTTGGATAAGCAAAAGTAAGCTTGGCTTAGGGAGGCCTACATATGAAATAATCTGCATGGAAGCAAACAGTCTATATAAGTTAATATACTATATATATATATATATATATATATATATATATATATATATATATATATATATATATATATATATATATATATATATATACAAACTAAATAAACTTATACAAACTAAAACAGCATTGTAATGCTTCATAAAACAGCTCCCATATGTAATTATAAATGGCAGTTGTTTCTGAGATGGAGTATCGTTTTATTCCAGATGCCCATTATATGACCCTATATTTCACCCTATATTTGAACTTAATTTCATTCATGTGCATACAGTCTCATGTTTCTAATTAGACACAGACAGTATCTATGTCCTGTGGTCTTGCTGTGTAAACTCTGCAACCTTATTCGTTAAGTATCACTTCCTCTGAAATTTAAAACAGTAGCATGGATGAGTCCAACGCAAAGATGTACTTTCAGTACACAACCTAAATGAACATTTTAGTATAAATTCACATTCACAGTAGGCACAGCAGTAAGAAATAAAAGAAACTAGCATGTGCAGCATTACAAAAATCTGAACACATTTTCTTTTTGCAGTATACAGTATTCAATTCTTTTGACCATAGACCTGTACTTATGCCTTTCCAAGGTCAGCAATAGTATAGCACTCGATCAGAATGCTAATGTTTCTATCATTGACCCTCAACCTCTTTGTTATAATACCATGCACTAACACATGCTTATCAGTATCCAAAATGTTCACCACCAGGACCAGATTATTTTATTGGCTGGATACAATGGAGATGAGGGAAATGGGCAATTACTAAGAACTATCAATAACAGAAAAAGCTATTTTAGCTCTATCTTTTATCTCTACCTTGTAAAAAAATATATAGAATACACCTTGTTTTACAGCAGATGTCAGAAAAGACTTTCTATAGTAGATACAAGCTTGAAAATAGACTGTCCTTATGAAGTGAGTTTTGGAAGTATCTGATTAGGTCTCCTGCCGCAATGCAAGGTATTCCACTTTTGCCACAGGGCCAGCTATTATTATTAACATCATTTGTCTGAATCATTACTCTGCACCTTGGTTCAGCAAACACTATGAAGATGGCACGGTAATAAATGACCGCAGGAAACTTTCCGGCTTCAGCCTGTTTTTATCTGCCACCTCTCCACCGTCAGCTCCATCTTTCTGAGCCTCTTTGAATCCCCAAAAGGGACGGGGTGGCCATTTGTTTTCCACTAGGTTACCACTCTGTCTATTGTTGTTTGCACTAAAGGGGACAAATTCAATTCATTCTTATGACATGAAAGCACTGCTACAGTGAGGGAAAAAAAAAAAAAAGGATTGCCCAAGAGAAAACACAAAACAAAGTTTCAGAATATGGGCTAAGATGTGCAGCATCAAATCGTCCACTAAGGAGGTTTTTCAAAAAACGCTATTTTAGGTGCAGAAGATTTGTTGGTTATAGAGGTCAAAATAATTACATTAGATTTTATTGGAAGAAATCACTGATCCTGATGTTGACATTTAAGAAGAAATCACTTTTGTTTTCTTGTGACGTGATGCTTAAAGTATTTTATACCAAATAATAATTTCCATTACAGTTAATGGAAATGTAACACTTGTATGTACAGTTAATGGAAATGTAATGTCGTACTGTTGCCAGTTAGTTTAATCTCAACATGAAATACAAAATTATTATTATTGCAACCAATTCAACTTGCAGCATCAACCTGATCATTTGAAGAAAAGTGTATCAACAAACAAGAACTTGCAATGAGCAGCTTTAACACAGTGAAATCCTACCTGTAAACACAGCAATCACTCGACAGCCTTCTCAAACGTTATCTTACAGATACTGGAATATTGGGTATTCCTTTTCTCTAGTTCCATGGAGTTTTGCATAATTGTGATATTATTGTTCTATGCAAGTCATTAAGCCCGATTTGTCCACTGTGCACAAAAACAGGGTTGCCAACATTGCAATTTAGTTTTTACTGACATTCAGACTCACAGTGGCATTTATTTTACTGACATCATTTAAAAAAAAAAAAACAGAAACAGTAAAATGAATTAACATAGGCTGTTTTAATGAAAGTTTTCTTTGGGTCTTATTTACTTCTTATGGTCATACATGGACTGCAGACTGGATCGTTTGCTTTGTTGATCTGAAACTAGTGCTGTTTTTAAAAGCAGTCTTGATAGTCAGTATTCAATCCAGAATATTTGTAGACAGCTGATTTCTTACGTCTGTTTTTACAAGGTTCATCTGAGAAAACAACTTGTTCTAATTCTGCAGTGCTGTGTGGCAAAGCCGACATATTAATGGCAAACTTGGCAAGTGTAGGAAAACATGGCTCTCCGCTAGCGCAATTTTGTGCCAATATTCATCAGCCGCCAGATCCCGTCTAAGATCTGTCAAGTCAGTCACTTGGTAGTGTAAAGATTCAATTTCTAGGCTATCCAGCTAATTCTCCAAGAACAATCGTGGGAAAAGCATTGCAAGTTGCACACTGTCTCCCGAGCTTGCTGTGCTTTGGCTACTTGAATGTGTACAATTTTCATCACAGTATTGTTAATTGGCTTTCTTCTTTTGATACTTTGCACTGCCGTCACATAAGGCGTAGGTAGACGTCATTCGAGATGATTGGGAAAGCAGCAAAGCAATACAAAATATACCACCCTTTATTTCGATCCAAAATCACAGTTTTTTGCCTATGTGATACGTTGACTATAGTTCAAAAGTCAAACAACAAATATAGCAGATTTTTGTTTCACATTAAAATATGCAGCTAACCTCTCCAAAAAACATATAATATGTAAATAGGGATATATTCCTATATCCCTGGCAACACTGTAGCACATATTGTATATTGTTGAACAAAACTGCAGCTTTAATGGTTCTTGTTTTTTTTGTTTGTGTGATAATTTAGTCATTCCAACAGTTAGGAATATTCAATGCAGTGTGTTACTTTCAGAGCAGCGAAAAGGCTAGGACTGCCAGATTATTTTTTTTTTCTTTTCTCCTAAACAGTGAACACAAGCAGCAGAATGAATATTAGAAAGATGATGTGCATTTACTTTAATGCCCGATGCATGCATGCATGCATATTTATATATATATATATATATATATATATATATATATATATATATATATATATATATATATATATATATATATATATATATATATAAAAAGAAGTCTGCTGTAATTTTGACAAGACAAATGTGCCTTTATAATGTGTAACAGTTATTTAGTTAGTATTTGTTTCACATCAGAAAGCTGTTTCAGTTAATGGCAGCTTTGAAGGTGATGCTTGGTATTGCATCAAAGGGAGCTGTAATATATATATATATATATAATTAATTTTTAACATACCCATAATAAAAGAAAACAGATAGTGGGAGGATGCAGACTACATACATATATTATAATTATATATAATATGGTTAACCCTTTAAGGACCAAGCATTTTTTAATAGGATGCTCCCCCAGGACCAGTTTCTTTTGGCTGTAGTTGACTCTCTTCCTATAAAAAATTCACTAAAAATCTATTTTTTTACAGTAGCATCTTGTAATTGGTGTCCTTTATTTATTTATTTTTTTTAAGAACACTCTGGGGAACATTTAACATGACTTTTGTTTTCCTTTTAAATAATTATTATTATTATGTATTCTGCTTAGAGATATAGGCCCAGATATTCGAAACATTGCACGTGGCCATTATGTGCGAATGCGCAAAATGTGGCATATTCAAAATTTATTTTTGCGTGCCACAATCGGTTTTGCGCTGTGCACAAATATAATGTCTGCATAGCGCAATTTGATGAGAGTGGCCGACAATTAGCGAGATCTTACCATGTTCGAAACTATGCGCCAAGCACAAAACCAGTTTTGCAAGGCACAAAATAACGCTTTTAAAAAGTAAGCCTTGACTCCGCATACATCACTCCAGCACTCACTCACCTAACCACTGAAGTGAAAAGCAGGCGCTTTCCGAGGTAGTACAACAATGGAAAACACACAGCAATCATACAAGGTTCCATCCACATCTATATAAGGATTATATTCAAAAGAACGATTGTGACAGACACATCAGTAGATTTAATACATGTTTAAAAAATAAACAGGGAAGCTGCAATCATGACTGTTCTTTTGGACTGAAACAAAACTAATCACTTTTTTATCAAGTTTTTTTATCAC
>NC_054536.1:64800175-64862675 GCF_017654505.1 Polyodon spathula | reverse complement strand
TCTTCATATTCAGAGTGCCAGGCTGAGAGAGTCTTAAGTCTGCTTTCTGCTTTCTTGTCACTGACTTCACCAACTACAATACACTACTGTCTGTTGGCTTGCTCTATACTGTACCCAATTTAGTTGAATTAAATTAAATGATGACCGTCTGTTTCCGCACAGATACTCTGATTTCCACATTAATAAAGCGTGCGAATACCCACATAGTTCAGGTGATTTCTACACTAATACATTTTGATAATTTGCTGTATTAATTCACACAGATTTTAGAAATACGATAATGACTTGCTATAAAATGGGTACCTGTGAAGCTGAAATAAAATATGAATAAAACCTCCCCACATGTGTGTGAAATGTTCTCTTTCAAATACTTCCAAGTAAGCAATCTTAACTGTCTCCACTATCCAATTGAACATCCTCTGTTTTGACAGGGCCTGAACTTGGTTCTTCGCTCCAAAGCATATAAACAGTTGCTCAGATTGCCACCAACGCTAATGCCCTAACCGTACAAAGCATATGAAGCCAACGCTTCTCGTCTGACTGTAATGGTGGAGAATGAAAAGCCTCCAATTCCACCGACTGATTGATATGGAAAAACAAGAAGAAATAAAATAAGACAGGCTTATCTGACTGCTTCTGGTCGGAGATAGAGAATTTTCACTCTTCCGATCGTTGGGTCACTCCCTGGGTAAGCTGAAAAGGCTGAAATAGAAAATACTCTAAAACGCTGATGTGGAGACCCTGCCAAGGGGGGTTCCACACACTTTGTGCCCCTCTGCGATTCCACACAGTGCCCCAGCCCTGCCCAGACGCGTCCGTGGTGATGACACTCCTCCTGGTGACACTGCCCAGCGCTACGCCGAGGCGTAGATGATCAAGAGGGTCAAAGGATTTTTTTTTTTTTTTAAATAGTTCATAATGCACTACTTCAAAACATAAATACTATAATACAATGAACTATTTACATAATTTATTTATTTAGCCTACATAGCTTTCTAACCTGTACAGTCCACGCACATTACTCGCTTCTCCACTTTCCCTGAGCATTTACCCACACTGCCCTTCCACAACCGACGCAGACATCCAAGGTTATGTTGTCGTTGCTATTGCAACCTGGCACTGTTTCCTCCTGCATGTGGGTGCAGTGTCTGCAGCACTGCCAGAAGGAGCAACTGTCTCTGCCTTTTTCTGATCCATATGTACCTGCCGAAGCTCCATGGCCATACGCAAGATGAAGGCCCCCATGTTGCAGTTTTTCCTAGTACAAAACATACGCATTGATGGCTGCCAGGTCCAACATTATATAAAATACAGTCATAAGGCCACCAAAGAGATCCACCTTTGACTGAGTACTGTCGTGCCATCTTGTCCAGCACATCCACACCGAAGTTTGTGGCACTGTAGTATTCCACTGTCTCAGGCTTTTTTTTGCCATTGGTTCCAATCGTCACTGTTTTGTGAATAGAGCTGAGAATGAACCTGCAATGCTACAGTATACACAGGCATCTATGACTCAGAGAGGCGTGTTTTTCAAGCACTCAAAAAATGTAGACAGGTAGATGCCACTTGATTACGGGACTGATTGTATTGAAAAGAGCAGGCAGGATTACAGACTGTATTTGATAAATAAATATGTATTGAAATAACCGGTTAAAATGACCAGTTTTGGCTCTTCTAGGTAAACATGCTTATAATTATCAATTTCTTGCGAATATGCAGCTCAAACGCCGTCAGTATATCTAACATACATATTTAGGGAAAGTCATGAACAGGCATGCGCATTACATTCTGGAACACAGAGTAAGTAAAATTTTAAAAACCAAAACGGTCAAATTGACAGGATTTGTGCTTCTAATGTTAAAATAAAGCGTAAACAGAAACATTTTGTAGAACAGAACATTACACACCATCCCCCAGGCAACAATGAGCATCGATTACCTGTCTGGTTTTAAATCTCCTGAGAGAGCATATTAAAAGTTTTAAAATAAACACTTGCTTTCCCTCACTTCTTCTCCCTATTATTTTGATAGCGTAAAACGACTGAAGAGATTTCAAAATCTGTAAAGCCTGTCACATTACAAAAACATGTGAAATGAAATGTGAAACATCAGTAATTGAAGTCTAATGTTTTTTTTTTTTTTGAGGGGGAAACACAGATTCAACACAGCAGCTCCTGAGCCTCTATATAAAAAATTTTAGACAGCAAAAAGTCGCTTAAACAACACACACCTTCCTGAAAATGTTATGTAGTGATTTTTTATATATATATATATATATATATATATATATATATATACTTTCTTTTATGTGTAACAAACGAGAACCAAAATGTTAGTTTTTTTCCCTTCACTTTACAACACCATTTCCATGCATGTTTTATTTGAAGTGTTAAAGTTGCATTTCAGTTTTCGTTTGCTTGTTCAGCTACAAAAAGGCACAAGTAAACCTCATGTTATTACTTTATGAAAATCTGTCTGAAGACTGAGAAGAAAATAACGGCACACACACACACACACACGCGGCTATGGCCACGTACACGGCCATGAAAAACAAACAAATCAAATGAATATTTAAATTATGAGCAAATATCCGAACATGAAAATCCTACTTCTAGTGCTTGTTTTATCATGTCATCAGATCAAAGCTGTGTTTTATTTTTTGTTTTTTTAATTACTTTTTGCAGAACAGACAACTGTTATAAAAAATTGTCCAGTGTCATATTTCTTTACAACGAATCTCTGGTTTATAATGCTAAAGTACTATTTTAGGTTGTGCTTTTGAAAGAGCACTGGGTGTTCTCATTTCTTAACGTTCTATCAGTTTTATGCAATGACTGATGAAGAATGACCAAATAACTGAGTTGAGAAGTTTTCCTCAGGTCAGATCATTCCACAAGAGTAGCACATAACCTATTTCTACAACATTGTTTTAGCTCAGTTTTCTTAAAATGTATTTTTGTATTGTGTATTATTTACTATTTTTATACCTCAGCGTTAATACTCTGCAATATCCAGTAAAACAGATTTAGGATCTTTTTCAGTCCGTACAAGCATAACTTCACAGTACTGGTATGGTAAATCAATAAAATAGCTGGGGCTATATGTGTGACTCCTTGGTTTGGTTGTGACAAAACAATGCATACAAATACTGTATTACTAGGTGATTTACTTTGTCATCTTCAGCTGGTTTCAGAGACCCCTGATTAGCAATAGGACTGCATCATGTTAATTTCTGTAAGGTAGTCCAAGATCTAAGGGTGCTAATATGGGTCTGTGAAATCAGCTACTTGTGTTGAAGACCAGGCTATTTTATAAAAGCTGATAAGAGGGACTCCACTTGAATGCTGTTTTATAGTAACTGCAGGATGTTCCAGAAGTGTCAATATAGGTTCCAAAAAGGATTCCAAATATTACATAGGAGTTGGTGAAACATGTTTTTTTTTTTTTTTTTTTGTGTTTTTTTTTTATTCAATTACAGAAAAACAGGATGTATGTTTATTTTATACAACTGCAGGTTATTTGCTCATATGTTTTAAATAAAATATAACTTAGTTTACAGCAGACACAGAGAAAGAAAACCGACGTGTAACTTAGAATAGAACAATAGATATTTGGAAGTTTCCTCAACAGGAGTCGGTTGGTGTTCTCTCACAGTGGTTAATATGACTGCTAATGTAAAATTCATTAGTGGAAAATGTCATGTTTTCTTTGCTACAGGCTAGTAAAGAAACAATTAGTGTAGCGCTCCCTAACACCTCCCGTAATCAATAGACTGCAATTCTTTTATAAGCCTACTGACCAATTGAGGCGATTCACCCTTACACTTATCAAACAAACTACAAACCTTGCTGAGGATTACAATTTCTTGCACATGATCCTCGCCTTTCTTTCTGAACAAATGTAGCAGATAGCTCTTTATATTTTACCACTCTTCCGGTATTTCTGTGAATCTGATCTATTCCATCAAGTAAAGACGCTGTCAATGCTTGGGAAAGATATTCTTTTAAAACAATAAGCTGTGAATTGCATTCATTTTCTCAGTGGTTCACCAACTGTGCTGCATACATTTACATGTGACAGTTGGGATGGAAATCCTCTTTTTCTTTGGGAAGCTGATCAAGGAAACACAATACTTGCTTCTCATGTACTGTACCATTTTAAAAGAATCACTTGAGGGAAAAAAAAGAATGTCCTGTTGACTTCTTACTAGTTGCTAGTAATTTAATAGTTAACTTATATTATCTATATGTACCAACATTATATACAAGTAGTTTAAGACTACCATTACTAAAAATGACCTGATTCGAAATAAAGACCATTACATGCAGCTAAAAGTTTTGCATCACCCTACAGAATTAACTAATTTGAAATATATCATGAAAATACTGTACTACAATTATGGCTTCCGGTAGACTTTTGCAATATAATTTTGTAGTTTCTTAGATTACATCATGTTAAATAAAAGATCAAACTTATGTC
This sequence comes from Polyodon spathula, assembly GCF_017654505.1. Classification (NCBI taxonomy): domain Eukaryota; kingdom Metazoa; phylum Chordata; class Actinopteri; order Acipenseriformes; family Polyodontidae; genus Polyodon; species Polyodon spathula. The sequence goes on along the minus strand of NC_054536.1, from coordinate 64,858,197 downwards.
CATATAGTTTTTTTTAAAGACATCGTCTCAATCCTAAAATTCTAGGTGATGCAAAATTTTGACCATAGCTGTATATACACATTGATATGCAGTACTTGTTTTATTCAAAGTGCTTCAAGAAAAGAGAGTAAGATGAAATTAACAAAGCTTAATCAATAGTGAACATCTCTGAGGGACAGGGTGAAGAAGGCTGTGTTTGGGAAATGGAGGTTCCACAGTACTGTATACCCAGGCTTTCCAGTCAAATGCAGGCCATTATAGGCAGCCATGCTCACACATACTGTTCTAGTATTGTATTGACCTCTGCGGACATCTAACAAAACAATCGCATTCTACACATTTGTTTTAAGTTTTAAATTAATTTAAAATGAGTTTTAATCCCAGGGCCCTATTTAGCAAATAAATGTGTAGGGCAAAAATGACAGCGTTAGTGAACCGCTGCGATACGTACGAAAACACAATTCAGAAGTCGGAGCTCATATGTGGGAAAACGCACATCAAATAGCCAATCATGCACCCAGCCAATCATAGCACAGTGGGGGAGTAAGGTTACAACCCATAAACATTCCCTTTAAGAGCACCTATGCATCTGCGATAGCAAACAGACGTATTTTGAAACCAAAAAAAGAAGGAAGACAAAAGCGCAATTTTTTTAAAATGTGCAGCAGCCCAAGTGAAGGAAGATGACCAAGCCCCTCAAGCAAGGCTAGGACTTTTTTTTAGCAGCCTGAAGGGGAAGTGAATACAAAATTCATTTTTTCTGTTTCACTTGCTGAGCAAGTGAGCAAGCAAGCGAGCGAGGGGGGCAAAAAATGTAGAATCAGGAGTTTTCCTTCAGTTAGGCATGTATCGCTCACCTTTGAACCGTGAGCACTGTCGCTGCCTTTATTATAAATGCTTTTCTGTTAAAAAATATACTTACAATATACATTTGAATCTTATACAACAATAAATAAGTCTGCATTTTTTTTTATTGGTCTGCATGCGTACCAGTTATGTGAACCCGTCTACAAGACTTTGTCTAACCTGTCTGGCACTTGCAGCATCTGCAACCTCCAACACTGGGGCTTCAAGTTTAGCATCTGCTTCCCTCAAACCCTGTAATCTTTCCTCTGTAAGTTCAACATCCATTACGAAAAGCTATGTTGTGTAAAACACAACAAGCCAGGATGACATTGCTAACCTTCTGAGGAGTGTACTGTAGTGTTCCCCCAGAGACATCCAAACATCAGAATCACATTTTGAGGATTCCAAAGGTACGAGCACATTTAAAGGTATGGTTATACCTCTGTTTGACAGGGGTCGCGAGGTTGAGTAGCAGTGTCAGTACCCACTGCTTCAGTGGATACCCGTTGTCCCCTATCAACCAGCCTCTCAGACTGTCATACCACTGAAACACAATTGCCACCTGTAAATTAGCGAGGACAAAAAAGTCATGAGCGGAGCAACGAGTTTGCATACACACTTGTGATGTAGTTGTTGCCATCACAGATCAAACACTACTTGCATGCTGACAGAATAGGTCCCTTTACGATTTAGTTAGAGGTGCCTATTCTTTGTTGGTGACCGTACCTTAGCTCTACAAGCAAACAGTGTGCTCTCCACATGTCTCCCTGCAGGTCAGCCTGAAGCAGTTGGCAGATGGCAGTGATTGTTTGTCTGTTGAGGGGAAACTGCTGATTACATTGTGTGTCAGACAGGCTCAGAAAAGACAGATGACTTCTAAATATCTGGGGACGTCTCTTCCTCCTCTCTTTGACTGGCCACATAGAAATTATTATTTATTATTTATTTTATTTTTTTCGCAAACGCCCTTATCCAGGGCGACTTACAATTGTTACAAAATCACAGTACAAGTATCACATTACAAAGTATCACATTAATCTATATTTCTTTTTTTTTCCTCTCTTTTCTTTGCCTGCTTCCCTGGTAGCTTCACTGGTATTTATAGTCGACCATGTAATTTGCGCATAGTTTAGCCCTGGTTTTCACATGTCAACTGTAATGCAAACGCTAACACTGTTAATGGTTTGCTAAATCACTACATCTGTATGTAAATGAGGACACTCCACTAAAGTTCAGCCCATGTCCAGCGGTAACGCTGACTTGCTGAGTGGGCACTAAAACATGGTTGCTAAATCACATATGTGGGTAAAGTCTGTTTGCCCACACGTGCTCCTGATTCTGGTGCGATAATTGTTCGCAAAAGTGTTTTGCGATTGCCTTAGGGATTTGTGAATGTTTCTAAATAGGGACATCAATGTTCAGATATTACTGTATCAGTAATGCTAGTTTTATCCCACTTGAGCATTTCTTTTTGGTCTGTTTGACCCATCTGTAATCTAGGTCCAGTACAAAATGCTTAATAGATAAAAAGGATCAGTTTAACAAAAAGAAGAATAATTAAAAATACCTAAGAGAATACTGTAGCTTTAAGATTAAAAAAAGCCACCCCCCTCCTCTCCCTTTACGTCCAGATATAGAACAGAAATAAAACACAATAAAACTGAAAAGTTCCAGTGCAGGAATTATCTATTTCATACTGAATAATTATTTCTGCACTACCCGCAAATCCTCCCTGGTAGGCTCTGCATCTAAAACTCATCGAACTGCCAAGAGGTAAACGCAGCTCCATCCATCACACAGCCACTTGACAAATACATTCCATAATAGAAGTTTATTTTTATGGGAGGCTGAATCAAGGACTTTCCCATGCATACAAAAACTTGTCAAAATTATTTATGAGTCTTGCTGAAACACACAGTATGTCATATCAAACTCCTATTTACCTTCCAAGCACAGACTGTCAATATCTCTGCTGCTATCAATAATGTGGGACACCACTGCGATAAGGCCTCAGGATTTTGAGGTCATTTGCCCACCCTAGCCTGCTGCCAGGAGCCGTCCCCAACTGTAGTGCAGCTGAGCAGAGCCTTACTTACTTGGCGAACACTGTGAGGTGTGTTCAAGATAGATGAGAAGGAAAATGATCAGCCAACAGAAAAATCAGTGGTAAAGACATGCACCTTCACCAACATGTTTTTCATACCGACAAAACAGAAACAAACCTAACCCCATGCAGGTACATTATTATTACGTGGTTAGTACAGCACTGAAACTGTAGACCAGTCCATGACCTTGATGATGTATATGTGTGTTGGGGGGGGGGGGCTGATTACAGCAATGTGCAGTAATGAGTTGATTAGGTGCCAACTCTTCCCTCGCATGCAAGAAGGTGGGAGTAGGGCCTCAGGGTTAACACAAGGTATTAAAAATTAGAAATCTCACAACGACAGAGAAATTATTAATGTTTTACACCTGCTTCACCAGCAGAAATCTGGTAACTAACAAATAATTTAATTTAAGGAAACAAAGCCTTTTTTCTACTTTAATTAAAACTTGCACCAGATGGAACAACACTTGATAGCAATTGCAGACAATTCAAATTGCATTTTAGGACAACAAAACCATATTGGGTTTAATTCAAGTCATAGAAAACAAAGTTTATAGTTACTTGCAATAATTAATTGCTGCTAAAAAGGGTGTAAACTGAAAAAAGTGTTTTTTTGGGTTTTTTTTTTTTTGTTTAAATACCGTAATATTTGTGGTTGTGCAGTACTGGTAGATTAGAGTATTATAATTATGCAATATATTTCTGATAACATGGTGCACATAACAAGGTGCCCATAATATAAAGGTTGTAATAGAAGGCTACTGATTCTAAAGCATTCAAGCATTTTAAATTCTAAAAGGTATTGACAATGTCGACCCAAGGAACTTTTTCGACCTGAAAAAAGAAACAAGGGCCAGGGGTCACAAATGGAGATTAGACAAAGGGGCAGTCATAACAGAAAATAGGAGGCACTTTTTTATAGAGAATTTATTGTTGGAGTCTGGAACCAGCTCCCCAGTAATGTTGTTGAAACTAACACCCTGGGATCCTTCAAGAAGCTGCTTGATGAGATTCTGGGATCAATAAGCTACTAACAACCAAACAAGCAAGATGGGCCGAATGGCCTCCTCTCATTTGTAAACTTTCTTATATTCTTATGATTAATTCTATTTATACATCGTTGAGGTTATATTGTGAAAATTACAGTATTGTATCTCTACTTTAAGTTTTGGACTCTGTTACTATACAGTAAGTATATATTTTAAATATATTTTGAACTAAAACCATCACATTTAAGGTTAAAGTGTTACACAGAACAACTTGCAGTGTTTACAAGAAATAAATCACACATAACGAGTCATAAATCAACTGGGGAATACATTTCCAGGAACGTTCGCAGAGAAAAACGATTTCTCTTATAAACATTGCAGAGTATCCAGATCATGCTCCCTCCTGCAACAAAATGTTGCTTTCTTGTTCCCACACGCATTTCAGTCAGAGCACTGCTGCAGGAGGTAGCATGGTCTGGATACACTGCAATGTTTACAAGAAAGGTTCTCTTTCTCCTGGCGAATGAGTAAAAGTGGAGAAAAAGTTGTGCCCTAGTTGTTTTACCTATGATGTGTGAAAGAAAAACAAACATATGAACAAAATCAGGATAAAGTAATTTGTTTATTGTAAACACTGCAGGGGATTCTGTAATTCTTCAAAATCAAGACAAAGTTAAATCATGATTTATTTTCTAAAAGCATTCACTTAGAAATATATAAAGCACAGTTTTTAAGTTTACTTTTATAGCGACACCTTTATCGTAGCAGACTTTCGCAACAGTAAAGGCTGCAGCGGACACATCTTGGGAAGCTGTGATGTTGCACTGCAGCATTAATGATAAAGCAATTCAAGTAAAAAGAGGTATCTGATTGTTCAAGGAACCCGTCAGTGAACTTAAATATCTTTCAACCCCTTCCTTAAAAGAAAATGGACTATGCAGACATTTACTTTTTAAACTGCAGCTTCTTGACAAAGACAAACACAGCTAGATCCAGTTTATCCAGATAAGCGGAGCCAAAACCATGTAATTGACACATTATAGCACTGCTTCTATCATTAAAGAAAAGAAAATGGGTTGAGTTTCAATCCCAAATTCTGTCTGTAATCATACCAGCCTCTTTTTAACCGCATTGTCTTGCTTTTACATCATTGCACTTCTAAAATGCCCACACAAACCAGACAATGAAAAAAAAAGCATCAGGAAAGGGAGTACATTTCAAGCACCGGCTTATTCAACATGGACTTGTTGGTACAAATACAAAAAAAAAAATTCTGTGCAGTAGATAAATTTGATGAGTATCATGAACAGATTCCAGTACATTTAAACCTTGACGCGGTGTAAAAAGAGGGTTGAACCATCTAACTCCATAATGTGGCTTGAATTCAACCCTGATACTGTGTCTAGACTGTTGAAACTGGGGATTGCTAAATTTATCCTTAACAAAAAGTGTTAGGTAGTTGTCTGCCAGCAATTTTATGTGATTTAAAATCTGTGCCAAACAGCTTTTAATTTAATTCAGGTAGTTTTTTTGTACACTCCGGTTAGTGGCTTGTAGTCCTTTTCTCTAGTCACTCACAATTAACCTTGCTTTTGGTTTTAACCAATAAGAAGTATATTCACCAATGCCCCCCTATTGGTTGAATAACGTATAACAGCTAATTAAAATCACTGGAAAATACAGTTAGACAGTGGAGGACAGGGGAACAGATCTAAAGCTTATCACTGTGTTCATAGGAGGTTCAGCTGTTCACTTTCATCTGCGGCACCACTAATCACATAACTTTGCAGAAGTGAAATTCTTGCTTGATTATTTAACCCTTTAAGAACTGGGATTGTGTTAACACGATGATACTGAAGTGGGCTTCTAGGACCGCGATCGTGTAAACAATATAAAAACGCACTTCATTTTGATGACTTACAGGGCCACCGTACTTTGCAGTACAGGCTTGAAACACATATCATTGGATAGGGCAGGGACCGACGTTCACTTTCTGATATTACGACAATTGGTTACGACAATTCACAAAGTGAACATTTTGTCGTATGTACTAAGAAAAAATATGTCAATGAAGTGAGCCGCAATATACTAGTTTCAATATTGTGTCATCTTAATGAGATTTCTAGTGAGTGACATTTTTTCAAATTAAATAGCAGCAGGAGGTTCAATTGGCCAATTGGCCAAGTGCTGCCAGGATAGGGAGTGCTTAAGTCGGCACGGCTGATAGGGCACCTGCGGGTCTGTGGTGGAGCCATTCAGATCTGTTTTGTCCTCCTGCACTATAGGTTGAACCAGAGAATACATTGATGAATGTAACATGGTGCTAATCAGAGCTGGAAAGTAACGAAGTAGAAATACTTTGTTATACTAAAGAATTTGTTTTCGGGATCTGTACTTTACTTAAGTACTTTAATTTTGGGATACTTGTACTTTTATTCAAGTAAGTTTGTTTAGAAAATATTGTACTTTTTACTCCACTACATTTCCCAGAAGCATCTCATTACTCTTTCTTTCAGCACACTGACTCTTGTGCTGGCCAAGATTCTGATTGGGTAAAGCAGAGCGGCATGAGCAGTGTCTGCTTGCTTTGATGATGACATAGTATGTTGATGCCCAACCAGAGACCGTTTTGATTTTTAAAATATCCAATAAACAAACACAATTTTTTGCTGTGGAGGATGCATTAGTAGATTAGAAGAGTAACAGGAACCTACAAGCAGTTTCAAAACAGGATTTCGCATTTTTAACATTTCAGCGTAGAATTGTTTAATTTTATGGATAAAGGTTGTGACTAAAATTTTAATTCCTGATTTGAGATTTAAATTAAGCATCTGAGCCCGAAGGAGCGGGCTTAATCGTGTGGTAATGTCCGCTTCATGCAGTTACATGCCCGAGCCAAAGGCGAGAAGGCTCCTGAGGACTCAAATGCTATTAGAATATGGATACGTTAAACAAAATTTAAAAAATGATGTTTTTCTAATAGTTTCATTCTGATTTTATGAATAACTAGTTTTTGTTGCTAAGCATTTACCTGAGTATTCCATGAGTAATGCGGTTTTCTCAAAAAACATCTGCGGTCTGTTCAGGCTCTTTGGTTTAATCCAAGAGGTGGACCCTGTAGGTTACTTCCAGTTACGGCATAAATAACAACTTAATACAATACCGTATTTAATTAAAATAGTCTACTTACATGCAGCTGTTCGTATCGTTCGTTATGTGAAGTGTTTGTTATAGCAAACATTTTTTTTTTTTTTAAATAGGATCTGAGTGCATTACTTGTGCAACCAGCTAAATATCAGTATGTTAGGTTACTTTTTTAAAACATTGTGTTATTGGTAAATGTGCTGTTGTGTTCATAGAGTTTATTCAAGGTCCTTGTTTAAAAAAAACAAACATCACTATATATACTGTACTATTAAATGAAATAAATGAATATTAAATATTCAAAGTGACCTGAGACAGTTTTCTATGGCATTGCTTTATTTAAATTATCAGCTACTGCTGGTGGGAAACACACCAAGTCAAAATTCATCATTTTCATGGAAATGGTAAAAAAGGACTGTTTTCACTTTCAAAAATGCAATGCAGGGAAGATAAATGTGCATCTTAAATTAATATTAAATACATATATTTTGGATGCAAAAATTATTCACCAACCTAGCTACCTGAAATGTCATTAGAAAACAGAGATTTGCAAAAAAAACAACATTCTTATTTGGCGAGGCTAAGAACCACTTCACACAACATGCTGCATTAATACATGTTACAAGGCACCTTAACTAAAGTCTCAAACCTACTTTTTACAAGACATTTGTAGTATCATCATAAACGAGTATGGAATAATTTGGAAACAGCTTTTGGGCTTTGTTTTTCTTCTAGGATATTCGGTATAACAGACATACATTGTATATTTAAAAAATGCAAACCAGGGTGAAAATATGGAAAGCAATTGCAGTACACACAAGAAAATATACTAATATCAGGTCATGGGAGCGGCTAAGTCACAAATTCCATTTCCTATAACTTTTCTGTAAAGTGGTTAACACCACAGCTAAATGGCAGAGTAAGCCATCTGTAATTGTTAAGTACTACGAGAGGGGCTGAACCTGATCATTCATTGAATTGTTGAGATGATGGGATTCATGCAGCTGGTAATAAATTGATAATCTAAATTAATTCATTCAAGCAGAAATCAATTTCATAACTCCTTGTAAGCTTGCAATAAAGCTTACCTCCTGCCGCTACCTGCATTCTCTGTTTCATAAAGCTGCTTGGAAACAGCTGGATCTAGGTGACCTGCCAGCTCATTAAATCTGTTACTTGTTCCCTTCTGGTACCGGTAAATGATATTAAGCTGAAATGTCCTCATCTAGATTTTTCTCTTCACCTCCGTCTCTAATTTTATGTCAAAAATAACCTAATTTGTAACATGAAATAACAATCTCCTTGGTTCGCTTTGCCTTGTTAAGGAAATTTTAAGCATTCTTCATGCAGCACAGCAACACCTAAGGGAAAGGCACTTTACAAAACCTGCAACTGTGTACTATGAAGACACAAGAGATATAGTAAAGTAGGAGATAGCGGAGACAATAAATTATTACCTTTTCTGGGCTGTAGCTTTGTAATAAAAGGGAGGATTATCAATTCACAGGCTTCAACAGAAAGCAATTTTTCCCTATAAAGTGGTCAGAATCAAGAAAAAAAAATCATCTGTATTCTGTAGCTGTGAAAGCAAAAATGTCATAATGTTGATTAATCACGAGGAATCACAATAGTAAATGCAGATCTCCCTGTTTTATTTTTGATTTGGTTTTGTATCATGAACACTGCAATTACAGAACCATGACATGGAGCTGGAGAATACAGCAGCTACTTCTGCAATAGGTGTTTGCAGAAAAAAAAAGAAAAAGATTGCACTACCTAGAAATATCACAAGAACCAAAAGGTAAACCATAACACTGTTTTCCATACTCACATTCCTACTCTGCCAATTCAGCAGTTCTTAGTCTAGACCAGTAGTGGCCAATACACCAAGTATTGACAACCATTCTGGTAGATCTCAATGGGCTCCGCGATCCATCGGCAATAAAGTGAACAACAGTACAATAAAGTAAAACGATAGGTTACGGATGTAACCCCGGTTCCTTGAAAGAGAAGATGACCACCAAAACAATACTTTTGGGATATGCCTGCTTGTCAGGTATTTACTGAGCATTTTATATCAAAGCTACCGATAGGCCCCTCCATGGAGTGACTTCCTCAGTCCCGCCTTCCGAGGTAACAAATGGCCACTGCACGGAGATCTCAGTCTCTTTTGCATTGAACCCATGAATGCAAGTGATGTGACTTCTCAAGGTTAGCGGTCATCTTCTCTTTCAGGAAACCGGGGTTACATTCGGAACCTACTGTTCCCTTTCAATTCAAAGACGACCGCCAAAACAATACTTTTGGGAAAGTATACCTAAGCCGTCGCGAGGAAGAATGAGCGGTCATCATATGAGAGACATCTCACTACCACCATCTAGTGTTGGTGGTGTGAGCATGCAACCTCAAGGACCCTGGTGCCTATTGAAGGCACATAGGGATCTACTACATTAAGTCAGTAGAACCTGGTAAATGCTGAGTAGCCCAGTTAGCCGCAGTACAAATATCGGTCAACGAGGCACTAAAGTTCTGTCTGCCAGATGGTCCCTTTCGCTGGGATGAGGAGATCCATGCGCAGCGGGATCTCTCAGGGCTGTCTTCGCAGCAGCTGGTTCGAAAACCAGATTATCCTGGGCCAAGCAGGCATATCCCAAAAGTACTGTTTTGGTGGTTATCTTCAAATTGAAAGGGAACCCTTTTGACCAGCTGTGATTATCTGGCTTTTAGCCAGTGGTGACCAATACATTACGGTAGCAATGAAAAAATAAATAAATAAAGTCCTTTTTGTCCAATAAAAATCATTTGAATTTATTAAAATGAAACAACCATCTTAGTAAAGTAGACTATTGGGTACCCTTTGTGTTTTCTGCAAAAACTAAACATGGTCGCACAAAAATGCACAAAAGCCTAAAGTTTAACCTGAACTTTTGCATGCTTTGGTTTTGACTAATTTTTTCAGCTAAGGCTCAAAAAACCCATTCAATATCCTTCAAGAATTCAGCAAACTTGGTAATCTGCTTGTTAGCTAGAAATTCTTTGATCTGGGTTAATGAAGCGCTGAATAACTTTTCCTCTACTCCACCAGCATACTCCAGAGTGCAGAATCAGATTACCACAGTCTGTATCACTTTCCTCCACAAACTAAACAAACTGTACGTGAAGTAATACATTAGCTCGGATTTTGTTGACAATACTAACAACAGTATGCATGACTGAAAAAAGCCGCTGATCTAAAGCCGTAGCACACAACGGTTCTTGGTGGATAATGCAAAGAAAACACAGGTAGATTTTGGCGCATTAAAGCCACAAAACCAATGGAACTACCAATCATGGCAGGTGACAGATACAAGCTTTTCAAGAAGGAAGCCATTATCTACTACAACTTTATTCACCTCATCGAAAATACCCACACCTCTGGTGCGTCTGTGTAGCCCTTGCAAATCCAACATATCTTCAAAAGGCTCCAAGCTTCCCTGATCCACACCTCGAACCCAGACACACAACTGGGCTGTATTACAAATGTCAGTGCTTTCATCGAGCGCAAGGCTAAAGATAGCAGAGCTGAACAGACTAACTTTATTTATCAGATATTTAATTGACTCTGTGCATCATTTTACAGCTCAGCTGTAAATTACAAACTCAGTACATGATTGGGTCATGCTTATGCTCATCAGCTGTAAGGATCTTCATCGATTCGAAAATGCAACCTTTCACAAATGTTCATTTTTCCTTTGCCAACAGCCCAGCAATCTTGTGCTAGCCAACGTGATCATTTCAGTTTCATTCACTGGTGTTTTTAGTGCCTACTGAGTGATCAGCTGTTGTTCAAATCAAACTGCTGATTTTACAGCCCTTTCAGCAGATCCAAGTGGAAATGTGTCTGCAAAACAAACATGATTCGTGGTTATATGGCGCGTCAGGTTATGACCTTAAGCCATACTCAAACTCGTCTTGCACAGTAAAAAGGTTTGTCGTTCAGTTCTATAACCGAAACTTCCAGCTCCCGTCTTTCACTAATGTTACACTTTGGCACCAGCTTCGCCTTCTTTGAAACAAATCAAGGGCCAATTAACACAAACTGTGGTGCTATTCTTGTGGCATTTATCCACTAGGGCTGATGCATCAAACAGCCTTCAGTTGAGGACAAGCTTACAGTGAAGGCAAATCCAGGCCAGATATAAACCCCTACAGAAACAAAACTGTAGAGAAGGACACACTAACAGTACCCTCCATTTTTTTTCTTTTAAAAGATAAGTACAGTAAATTGTTATTAAAATTGAACTATCCATTTGTCTGGGTGTACTTTATATCTGTAACAAAATGTTTAAAACTGCAGCAAACCAAAGAACTATGGCTTTTTTTGTTTTGTTATTAACCGCAGGCTTTTGTGTACTACATCTGTGACCTGATCCTACATTCTTGGAGGTAATCTTTCCAGCGTTATAATAGAAAAGGGTTCATTTTTAACTCAAACTGTCTCCAAAATAGAGGGATTTTCTTTATGTATGGTATCATTTTTTCCCTGAAGAATACACATTACTTTCCAAATGTGGAAGCTTTATTTTGACATCCTATGAATTGTTAGCTGGGAAACAAGGATCGTTTAACTAAAAGCATACTGATAAGATCAATATGGCTCAGGGTACAGAATATAATAAACAGCACACATACAATAGTAAACTGTGTGTAGACCTTAGTAATACAGTCAAATACTACTATACACGTTACAGTACCATAAAATACAGACTTTATATTTCTAGTTAAAGTTAAATGAATGGCTTGTTAAAGGAGTGTTATTCTTGCTCTCAATGTACAAAAGTATGGCACCTTTATAAATACCAAGTCAAATGAACATGTACGCAAATAATTATTTCCTATCACATGACCACCCTCTTATCAAAACAGCACCAGAAGAGTCAGTCTGAAAACAAAACGTTACTTAAATTATGTTGTAATTAAAAAAATAAATAAATTAAAAAAAGAACAACAGTTTTGAATTGTGTCACTGGAGAAGACCTCAGGCCATTAGGTAGCAGACCCTATTTGGTAAAAATGTCCACTGACATCACATCATATAGCCCCAAGGTCTTCTGTAGTGACATGCTGCACAATGAAGGTGCTCAAAGGTCTCTCCCAGTGCTCAGATTCGAAACAGATTTGTTATCTGACCTTCAGGCAAAAATTTAAAAAAAGACATGCATGACAGCATGGTTTTAGAGGAGCAGGGACCCAGAAAACTGGGTTTAACAAGCCTTAATACATGGGTGTGTTCTACTTTCTCCCACCAATCGCCTTTAACTGAATGAAACCAGGTAATCACTTTGCTATGAAACTAAATAAAGAGATAAATCTCCTGGCTACACTTGGCCCACACCTTGCCAAGACTGCAGCAAGCATATTAATACCCCCCCCCCCCACCAAAAAAAAAAAAAAAAAAAAAAAAAAAAACGAATACAAAAAAAATCTGATACCAAACATACAACATTTTTATAAGTATGAGTTTTACTTTTATGATTGTCACTGTCAAAATGTGTGCCGGTATTGCACAATCATATCCACTATGATAATTTACTGCCTTGTGAAGCAGAACAGCACAATACCTTTATTTGTAAGCCGGCACTGAAGCTTGAATATATTAATATTAAAAACGGAGGCCTGTCGTTCCATTATTAAGCATATTCTCAAAGTAATTTCTTTTACATTTTTAATTTAGTTTATTATGATTAATGGCAAAATGAGCAAACCAGCAGGTGTGGGTGTGTTGATAGTAAGAAGCTAAATAAACCCATGTATTTTATGCATTATTACGATAGCCGTGCCGCTGTCAAGATGAAAGAAAGCTGGTGTAAGATCCTAACCAACAAAAGTGTAATAGGATAGTCCTCAAATGACAGCCTGCAGGACCCTGCCAGAAATCAAAGTATTATGTTAAATAGGGTGTTGAGTGATTTGATAGCTCATCTATCTTGTGCAGAGGATTCTGAACACTTTCTGACATGCCATATCGTCAGGTTGGAACACCTGCATTTTTTATACCCAATCTGCTCCCTCTAACACAGTTCTTTCTTTTATACTGGAAAAAAAAAAAAAAAAAAAAAAAAAACACATTGATTTTCTGGTTGCCCCTATCAAATACGATGTTCGGGATCTAGGGATGTGTTCCATCAAATACAAACAAGATTTCACAGTACAGCTAATGCATGCTGACTTTGTGACTGACAATGGAGTGAAAACACCTTCCCATACTGGTGTTAAGGTATATGAGGAGGTCTGGAGATTAGCTAGTTTAGCAATCAATGCTGTGGCTGACATCCATTCATCACTTACCTGTTGAGACTACAATTATTCAAAATGAAAAATATGTGGGTTACCGTAGTTGGTTTGTAGACGAGATATTTGTGCTGAAATAAGTATATTACTTCTGTACCCACTTTTGTCTGAGAGTTTTGTTTTGTTATCCTGCAATACACAAGTTATCTTGTCTCATACAAAGTAATAAGATACCCCAATACTAGGCATTTGAAATTCAGTGTACAAGTTCACCCTAAGGATTTATTTTAAATAATAAGCCAATATGATTCCATAAGGATTGCAATAACGTCCAATGAAAGTTTTTCTTTTTTTTTTTTTTTTTTGCCTGCATGTGAAAAGTGTTTCCATGCACTCTGCATATATGTAAATCTGCCACACCCTTTTTAGTGCTAATTTGCTCTTTTAGGGTTAATCTCTTTTACAGTGGCTTTCTTCACCATTTAATTAGGCCATGGGGATGAAAGGTAGACACACTCACTCCGTCCCTCCAGAGTTTCTTTCACAAACTGTTCCCTTCAAGGATTTTACTTCTGTCACTGAAACCAGACCAACTGAAATGCTAACAAAACATTGTAAAGGATTAATACCTTGAGATTTCCTATGACTAGCCTAAGTCTTTCTTTCTTTCTTTCTTTCTTTCTCTTTCTTTCTTTTTTCTTTCTTTCTTTTCCAGCAAAGCCATGGTTTTCTGAAGCATATTCACTGCAGCGCTGGTAATGGAGTAAATTGCAATTAAAATGGTTTATTTATTTTTCAAATATCTATCTTTCTTATCTAATTTAATGCAATGTTATATACATATCACTTGTTTCCTCCTTTTTTTATGAAATACATGGTGTTGCATATTGATCTTGAACTGTCTGAAGAGTTTAATTAGTATTTAAAATTCATTTTTTCCAAAAGATACTGATGTACTATGAATAAATTACTGTTTTGTGGTTTCTGTAGCTAGAGAGCAACAGGAAAAGTAAAGGTGGTGTACCCAAACATCAAAGTACATCGAATAGGATCTTATAGCTAACAGGCAACACACTGATTACAAGCCACTAGAGTATTGGGTCAAATTACATCATTGATGAATAGTCAAGGGATTCAATTAACAAAATAAGAGCATCTTAAGTCTTTAATGATGGTAGCAGAATGAATGAAAGTATTTGGCAGGATCAGGAGAGTCCTGTTGAAATTCTAATTGCAGATTTGTTGGATAATTAGCTCATGACCATTAAGAAGTTTGTTGCTTGGTCTATGTTTTTCATTATTGCACAACAGGAGGTGATGGATCAAAGAAGCTGAAGTGACTTCTCATACCACGACTTTAGGATTTGGTGTCAATCAATACTATAGATTACTATGAAAGAGATTTATGATCTCAGGCCCCCTTAAATAAAATAATGAGGTCAGTGCATGACAAAAGGTACTGCAGAAGTGGCCATGTTCTAATCTTTCAAAATACACCTCCTCAACTAACAAATACTTTTACAATAGTACAGATACATTACTCAAGCATCTGCAAGGTGTATTTTTCCCCAATATAAACCTACAAAAATGATCACACTGATGTTGGCTATAATATCTTTGGGCTGCTATAATTAGCGAGTGATATAAACGACTAAACGTAGGCTGTTTTCCCTTCATATTGATTAAACACGAATTATATTCTAATTAGTAGGACATGTGAAATTACAAAAACTATGTTCATTTAGCCTATGCACTTACACCCAAACACAACTGCAATGCATTGTTTCCCTCTGCCACTGTTGAATTAAGTTGTTTCTATTGGAAGCAAATCGAGATCAAACTGCTTTGAATTGAGTCAGTTCCAGTTAAGACTGAAGGCTGGAAAATATCTCTTTCTCCAACTTGTTAGGACAGAGGAAGTTACCTAGTGAGCAACAAATGCAAAGGACGCAAGAGGAGATTGTTATACTTCGGACTGCAGGGGAAATATACAGCTATGGCCAAAAGTTCTGCATCACCTTATAGAATTAAAGTTTGCTTCATAAAGTCGAATTAAACCTGCTGAATAATTTTACATTAACATACTGAAATACAGTCATGGCCAAATGTTTTGCATCAACTAGAATTTTAGGATTGAGACATAATTTAGATATTTTATTTTCATTGTGTAATCAAAGAAACTACAAAATGATATCACAAAAGTCGACCATTAGTCATAAAAGTAGTATAGTATTTCATGTTTGATTTTGAAATGTCAATTTTTTTATTTTTATTTTTGTTACTTTGTCATTAAGTATTTGGAAAACTACAAAGCAGTATGTAATTCACTATGTTAACGTAACATTATTCAGCATGTTTCATTAAACCTTAAAGCAAAATTAGTTAATAATATAGGGTGATGCAGAAAAATAGCAAAGCAACCACAGAATCAATTAAACAACATCATCATCAGCAATCAGTGTTGAATAATGCTGGATGTCTGGTACATCAAACCAGGAACTTTTTACAAACAGTTCATGCTGTTCATGCTGGAGTAAAAGCCCATCCATACTCTACAGACAACCAATACATCATCTCCTTTTTAAAACACAAAAAAGAAACTACCAGTATGCTTACCAAATCATAAAAAAGCATGTGTGATAAATATAACATGCAATGGCTGATAGTGAATCCCTCAACGTATCGTGTTCATTGAGGCAGGTCATTATGCAGCACTCCTGAGTTATGTGGGCTCCCTCAATTTATTGGATAACTTCGAGATTTGCTATCACCCTCTGTATATCCTCTATTTCAAGCCAACATTCGCTTGCTGCTATTGAAGTCCCTGAGGCATACGCTTTTGATCTAAAATGTAATACCTAAACTGATTCTACGTGTGAAGCATGTTTATGAACAGTTTTTAAAACAAACATTTCTCAACAAAATATTAAACCTCAATTCCCCTCAGTGAGGCAGTAATCATTATGTTTTAGTGCCTAGTAAAATATTATTTTAGAAACAGAACTCCAGGATCCAGATTAGGCCTGTGACGGGATACAAGGACACTCCAAGTGATCAGTGATAGAAACATACACAACACAGTTATTGCATTTGCCCCCATGAGACAGATTCAATTAACACCAGACTAGTTGTGATCCTCATGTTCTTACATGCAGGTGTGTTTATTAAGGGATCAAAAGTATGAATCACTACAATTAAGCATTTGCCAAAAAACTAAACTTTTAATTAACGAGGACAGATATTTTCAGTATTTCTATGCTAACCTTGTAATTCTATACACTGCATATTTGTTTATTAGGGATAAAGCCTTTCTTACAAAACTCATAGTGCTTACCCGACTAAAAAAAAAAAAAAAACATTCTTGTGGGTCAATGTTTAGTTCATGACAATATACCGCATTTTTACAAAATGTTAACACCAATTGAATTAAAAAAAATAATTAGCTGAATAGTGTGTGTATGGCACTGCAAGACAAGTCACGCTTTATAGTTAATTACACTATGTAACACAATTTTAGTTCCTGGGTAGTAAGTGTTATTTCCTAATTGCTTACGCCTGAAAACTATAGAAAATGGCTATTATTCCCCACAAACTTTGCTTTTGTGACCAGGACAGTGATATTTCAAAATATCACTATTTCCAAGTATAATCGTAAATCTCGAAAAACTACTCACTTCTAAATCTTTTGTAGTCATTTTTGTATTACTTTAGTATAAATACATGTTAATTTGGATTCATATGTTGTTTTTTTTCTGACTTTATGTGAACGAAAAGACACACATTTGCCCGTTTTCCCATTGGAAATAGTGATATTTTGAAATATCACTGTCCTGGTCACAAAAGCAAAGTTTGTGGTGAACAATAGCCATTTTCTATACTTCTGAGGCATAAGCAATTAGGAAATAACACTTACTACCCAAGAACAAAAAAAAAAATAAATAAATTGTTACACAGTGTTATGTCAATGTCAACAGATAATAATTAACAGTTTTATTTCTGCAGTTTTTAAGCCTTAAAGATGAAATTATTTAATCTGTATCAAGTGAACATATTTTACTACATGTTGGACATTTTGCAATTCTGCTGTGAAAATGTAAATTATGCCCCCAGTGTGAGAATGCTGTATGCTGTTTATAATGTTATATAAAGACAATGGTGCCCATAATAAGTAATGCAATAATACTTTACAACCCATAATGGTAGTCCTAGAATCTTGGATACCCATTATTTAGTTCCTCCACTTTTAAGTTTTGTTCCAAATTATTATTTTTTATTTTCACAACAGCAGTGTGAAGTGGCCAACTGTATCTTGAAAACCACATGTTTTTGTTTATAAAATGTGCAGTCTTATTAGCATTTGTGGCCTACATATGGTACAGCAAACAAGGAACACATTTATGCAATTCTATATTCATTCACACTATTATTATCAAATAACACACACACACACACACACATATATAAAAAGAAAAAGGTTATGTAGGTACACAAGAATGTCAATAACTGATAGAAAAAAAATCCATCAGGATGTTTCGTACTATAATTCCTTCTTCTGCTGGATGGAAAAAGCTGTGCTGTAAACAAGCTGTTGTTAAAAACAAGTTAGCTTTCAAAGGAAAAGTTCTGGAGGATGATGACATGATGACTTCAGAACAGAATGTTCATTCCAAGAGGTTCCAAAGTTCCTAATTTTTGTTTCCTGGCTGTATTTGTCCCATAGCAGGGACTTATCCCACACATTGTGATGTGTTCTGCAGTGTGGTCATTTGTTTTAAAATGTCTGGCAACAGGAAATGTAGAAGTGTTAATTCTTATACTTCCTAGATGTTCCATGAAGCGATCAGCTAAACGCTGTTTTGTTTCTCCGATGTACAGTTTGTTGCACTTCACACAACCAATGCAGTACACTATTCCTTTACTGGCGCAAGTAAAAGTCTCTTGAATAGTGAATGAAGACTTTGACCCACTGATTACTGTGCTGTTGTGGATGCATTTATAAGTGGCACAGCATGACCTGTTGGATGGAAACGAGCCTTTAAGATTGTCACAATTGGGTAGCATGTTATTATGGACTAAATATTCCATTAGATATTTGTCTCTTTTGTAAGATATTCATGGTGGACGATTGAAAATAAGAGCTGTAGAGGGATCTTGTATGATATGATCTTGTATGATATGTTTATATTTTTTTGTTGTATAGGTAAGAGCTAGGGGGATATAATTACTGTGTTTTCTGTTTTTTTTTGTACATGAGCTTCACAACTATAACTGTAATTGTGTCTAAGTCTTAATTGAGAGTACAGAAACGGAGTCACGACAAGCTTTAGGATGTGAAGAGTTGTACCTCAGGTATGAATGAGAGTCTGTTTCTTTGTAGAATATCTCACCTGGTAAAAGCACTGCCGGTTGGCGTGCAGGCTGAGTCATACAACGAGAGACTGCAAGTTTGAATCCTGGTTGTGCAAGGCAGCCGGCCTTCACTGGGGACACCAGGGGGTCGCCACATTGGAGAAACAGTCTAAGCTAGTGGGATCTAACTTAGATTGTTTCTCCTCCCCACTCTGCGGCAACCCCTAAAGGCCAAGCCGTGTGAGGAATCCCCGCGGTGAAGGAGAAAAATTATAATAACTGGTCATTCCAAACTGGGAGAAAAATAAAAATAATTGCAGATTATGAATTTGAAAAAAAAACAAAACAAACAAAAATAAATGGTGGTGTTGATGGTAGAATTCGAAACAGTGATGGTGAGTCTAAAATTTGCAGAGATGTTCCATGCGTACCGCAGAGCTGGATGGAACTGGTCAATACAATTAATGAAATCATTTCATTCTTCATTAGTGTTAATTAGATGCAGAATATGTCATCAATGTATCTAAGATATAAAATAGGTGCATTTCCTCTGCACTCTTGAAATACTTTATTTTCAATCCATCCTATATATGAGGGCCCCATTTTAGTTCCCATGCTGACACCTCTTACTTGTTTATAAAAATCTCCATTACAGGAAAAACAATTCAAAGAAAGGACACGTTTCAGAAGAATATTGATTGCAGGTTATTTTACTGTCTGTTTATCAGTGCTAAGAGCTAGTAAACCATCACTGTTGGGAATAACTGTGTAGAG
Source organism: Polyodon spathula (assembly GCF_017654505.1). NCBI lineage: Eukaryota > Metazoa > Chordata > Actinopteri > Acipenseriformes > Polyodontidae > Polyodon > Polyodon spathula. The sequence continues at coordinate 64,838,718 of NC_054536.1, read as the reverse complement.
ACTTTCAATATCCACTGCGAAAATAATGAGATTAATGTATATTGGCTTATTGGTAACGACAGCAATCATCCTATGCCCTAACCCTTTTCTGCAGTCTAAGAATGTTCACCTATAATCCAGCATTTTATAGACTTTTCTAACTTGCTGAAATTAATAAATGTAGACATCTATTTCTTGAAACTTTTTTCCGCATCCACAAAATCAAAATTTTTGCTGCAAAAGATAGATTTTTTATAAAATTGTTTGTTTTCGAGAAATTTCTAGAACCTGTAAATTTCCACTGAGGTATGTAAAATTTTGAGTACAACTGTATGTGTGTGTGTGTGTGTGTATATGTATATATATAGTAATACGGCAGGGAAGGGGTTAATAGCTTCCCTGCCTAAAAACATGTAAGAATGCACATTTGCTTTAAATTGGTTTAGTTTAATGATATTTGTCTAATTTGTGCTCAAGGCTGCTGAGTAGAAGGAGGCAGAAGGTGCGCTCTGCTTCCAAGCAGTCAAGGGACAGTGCTGTGTTAAACCTTTGTAATTTGTGTGTTCTGTGACAGGTAAACGGCTTAGCCATCCTGCGTGTTAGTCAGTGACCTGTTATTGTATAGTCAGAGCTCCAAAACGGAGTTACGTTTTTGTTTCTGTTTTGTTTGTTTATTTGTTGGTGTTTAATAAAAGGGTGCGTAAGTGCTACAAAATTCCTTTTCCATGTCCTGGGTCCTGTTTTAAGGGGGCAACGAACGTGTGACAACACACACTCCACGTCAGGAAAATGATATATAATATATATATATATATATATATATATATATATATATATATATATATATATATATATATATATATATATATATATATATAACTATATACAGTATGATACGTAAAGAGACATAAACTTCATAATAACTAAAAGAACAAAATATATGCTTTATATATATATATATATATATATATATATATATATATATATATATATATATATATATATATTATTATATGTTAGTGTAATATGATAATTGTATGATGTTGAATGAACTATAATATTTAATAATATATGTAGCAGATTGTTGTGAATGTGAATTAAAGGAATTATTTTTGCTCATTTGTCCTATTTAAAAATATCTGTTGAAAAGAGGTACCATGATGCTGTACATAGTGTACCACTATTTGTTTTGAAAATCTGGCCGTGGATTCCATGCAATGTACTCCCACGAGTGTGACATTATTCAACTGAAAAAACAGGTAGTAAGAGGCGATACAGACAATGAAGAAAATAAATAAGGGCCAACCTACTGCTGTTAGTAAAGAGTTTGTTCATTCACTGCTCAGAAGTCAGCAGTTTTTGACAGCCTGTATTAAACTGCTAGTTCAAGGGTGTTCACGTATTAACTTTTGCAAATATTAAACAAAAACAGGCTTTGGTGCTTTAGATGTACAGATTTACAGGACAAGTAATTCACGGTTGTCATGCACAATAATGTATAAGGACCTTCACTAATTCACTGTTTTGAATACTTCACAATGTTGTTATTTGTTAGTTACATAGATAGTGAAGTAACAATGTAACACTAAACTTGCAATTCATATATCTTGACAGATGTGCTAATTGTTCTATTGAACAGCCCAGTTCCTTTCCGTTTACCCCGATACCCTATACAGACTTTTACTGTACTCTGAATTACACAAATTGAACATCGACTGAGCTTCTGTTATCCCCAGACATGACCCACTACACTCATACGCTGGTGGGCATATTTAGGGAAGATTAGTGTCACACGTACTGACTGCAAAAGACTAGACTGCAATGTAACCAATGTAATACGGTCTGCTTCTTTCTTGAACCTTCCAATACTGATAACTGGGCACAAATACTACATCTATTACATTACATTCTGATATCAAATAAAACTACAATCAGAGCTCCAGATAAGCTGGTGCCCTTTTTACGCATTAAAAAATCAAAAATCTGCACTAAATTTAAATGTATTTATCGAGATTACTCACGACTTCAAGGTAATGCTGCATTTCACCTCCGGAAAATACAATCTCTCATTTTTTAAATTACAGAGTAAGACTCCAAGACCCAAAACCTTATCTGGAGTGCTGACTACAATACAGACGTTATTCAATTAATGAAAGACTATCACTCCACATTTACATTAAAAACCTGTGTAAAGTTGATTAAAACATTTCACAGAAAAATAAATAAATATTGTCTCTCAGGCAGAGATCGCTGCATAATGAGAAATGTCTAAATTGCTCAGCTGTTTGCTGCAATTATTCTTTAATGTGTGCCTTTGAAATTAATCCTAAAAGCATTTACAACAAACTAACCAAAAAAAATAATAAAATCTTCATATGTGGAAAAGAAGCATCATAATGCTTAAATAAATGGAAATGAAAGACAGGTAACAAAACAAACCCTTAGAAGGTTTAACCATTACTTTAGAATCCTAATATCGTACAGTGATAACATCTGATGTATGACAAGGGTGCTACTGTACTTATGCTACCAAGTACTGTGTCAGTCCATATAGTCAGCACTCGGATATCCGTTACTCAGATACATGTCAGTCGCGTTTTACCACCCTTATATTTAGAATAAAATCAATCCTCTTTATATACAGTGCTGAGAAAAAGTTTGTGAACCCCTTAGAATTTTCACATATTTCAAACCTAAAATGTTATTAGATCTTAATTTAGTCCTAAATAGATAAAGATAACCTGATTAAACAAACAACACAAAAACATGATACTTTTTCAACATTTATTTATCCACAAATGATTCAACATTCAATATCCATGTGTGAAAAAAGTATGTGAACATTTAGATTGAGTAACTGGTGGCACCCCATTGAGCAGCAATGACTTCAACTAAGCGTTTCCTGTTGGTCAGTCTCTCACATGGGTTTTGAATAATTTTGGCCCATTCCTCCTTACACAACTGCTTCAACTCGGTGACATTTGAGGGCTTCCTTGCATGGACAGCTCGCTTCAGGTCCTGCCACAGCATTTTGTTGGGGTTTAGGTCCGGACTTTAACTAGGCCATTCTAAAACATGGAATTTCTTCTTCTGCGCCATTCTTTTGTAGATCTACTTGTATGTTTAGGATCATTGTCTTGCTGCATGAACCACTTTCAGTTCAGCTTCAGTTCACGGATGGATGGCCTGACATTCTCCTCTAGAATCTTCTGATACAATGCAGAATTCATGGTTGTGTCAATGATGGTAAGCTGACCAGGGCCTGGGGCAGCAAAGCAGCCCCAAAACATCACACTCTCACCACCATGTTTGACAGTTGGGATGAGGTTCTTCTGTTCGAACGCAGTGTTTGGTTTTCACCAACGTTTCTCATTGAGGCCAAAAAGTTCTACCTTTGACTCTTCTGTTCAGAGAACACTGAACTAGAAGTCTTGTGAATCATCTATATGCTCTTTGGGAAACTTCAGACGGGCAGCAATGTTCTTTTTAAGAGTAATGGTTTCCTACTGGCTATCCTTCCATGAACACCATTTTTGTTCAGTCTTTTTCTGATAGTTGAGTCAAGAACACTCACATTAGCCAAGGATAGAGTGACCTGCAGATCCTTGAATGTTACTCTGGGGTTCTTTGTGACTTCCTTGACGATTTTCTGATTTGTTCTTGGATAGATTTTGGTAGAACGAACACTCCTGGGTAGAGTGACTGTGGTCTTGAACTTTCTCCCTTTGTAGACTATCTGTCTGACAGTGGATTGGTGGCGCCCCAAATCCACCAAAATTGTTTTGTAACCCTTCCTAGACTGATGAGCATGAATAACTGTTTTTCTGAGGTCCTCAGAGATTTCTTTTGATCATGGCATGGCGTGTTTCCACACACCTGTATGGTGAAGACCAAACTCACAAAGTTTCTGATCTTTATATAGGGTGGGGCCTCCCAAAATCACCCCTGAAGATCTGCCTAATTCTAATTATCCCCTTAATTGAGCTGATAAAACCAGGGGTTCACTTACTTTTTCACATACCTTGAATCTTAATTACTCATTGTTTGTCTAATTCATACATCATTTTGTTTCAAAAGACATGGAATTGGTTAATATAAACCCTACCAGATATTTAAGAAAAGATTCATTTTGATTCAAGAAGGCTATCATGGTAAAACTATGGAATTTCCATAATTAACATTGGGGTTCACAAACTTTTTCTCGGCACTGTATATATGTAACAAATTAATGCAATTAACCGTCATGCGATTTCTGACTCCATCACCAGTTTTCTGATACAAAGCTCATCTCTTCAGTGTTACAATTAATTTAATTATCTGTTACAACTGCATTTTTTTCTTGCATTCACAAATCAGTCTTTATTGTGCAGTTACACAGCACTTCCTCCAGTTATCACCTGATGAAAATGCAACCAAAACTGTAATGCATTTAAAAAAAAAAAAATCTGCGATCTTTAGTTGTTTTTGTACATGTTTATTTGCAAGTGAACTGTGTCATTGGGGCCTTATTAAGCACTCTATGACTTTGGATACTGTTTTAAATTTTGGCAACTGGTGTTTTTTTTTTTTTTTAAATCTTTTGTCAAGTTGCGTTGCCTTTTACATTTTATCTAGTTCTGTGCATGGGTAACATTTTGATTACATTTTGAAACATTGCTAAGGAAATCAACAGATATTTATCAACAGATTTGGACCTGTGATAACACTAAACTAATCTCAATTAAATATCAAATTGGCCCATACACGGCCAAGTGGGAACATTTTCTAGTATTTGGAGGTTTATACCTAGTCATGTAGAAACTACAGAAACTATGGACCATGTATGACACTGCTTCTCCTCCCTTTAACACATTTTCAGTTTAAAAACAATACAGATACAGTAGAAGGTTCAAAGGGCCTGAGCTTGTCAAATTTGATGATTCATCCAAAGATTTTTGAATTTGATTTGTACACATCAGAAGGCCTCATGGCAAGCATGTGACACAATTGCAGGTGTGGACGTCTGTCATAATAAATTCTATTTAGGTTCAACCGTAACACATGTAGAACTGAAGGAGCTTCACTGAACCACAGAAAAGGAGAGAGTGTGCACAGAGCTACTGACAGAACAGAATGTCAGATTTCATACTCAGCAGACATCTACAACTGACGCCTTGTAGTGAGAGGCTGTTAAATTACCTGTGAAGGGTTACCGGCAGCCCTGAACGTTTTCTTCATTGTTTATTTAGTTCCAAAAGGCTCTTGCTCTTTGTGTTGATTGCTGTAGCTGACAGCACAGAACATCTGGATTTTGTAAACAGGGTGCTGCTGTACTGAATTACAGGTAACAAGTGTGAAAACAACCTGCTGGGGCTGGACCTCTGCAAGGAAACCCCAGTGCACAGGGAGGGTGAGGGTGGAAAAAAGGCCCAGATACAGGAAATCAATTACAGTTGATATAATCAGTGAAGATAAGTTCAACTCCCATTTCCTTAATGGGCACCCAGGAGCCTTGACCTGGCTTGACAATACAATTTACAATGATGGTATTTTTAGAAGTACTTTATATATAAAACTAGTAATGAAATGACAGACCATACATCTGTTTAGTATAATATTTAGTATATCTGACTTTGAATTTAGATAACATTTAATAATATATTTAATAATATATATATATATATGTGCGTATAACAGCAGTTGATATTAATATACCATGGCTATGATTATTAATATAAACCCCTAAATGCTTTAATGGTGGCCTTCATCGACAGGTTTTCTCTCCTCCTTTAGTCATATCCCAGGGGGGTTTTAGGGCACAGTCTGGTCACTTAAGTCATTGCTTTTGTAACTTGTGGTTGTTGTGTTGATTTTATAGTTCTGGGAGAAAGTGTGTCACAAAATGTATTAACAGAGAAGAAATGTAGCCTTCAGGGTGCCATAGGTACTAAGTGACAGTGATAATGACTTGTCTTCTGAAGAATCAGATGAGATCAACACTGATCTTAATACTGGCAGTGAGGAAATAAATCTGTGCTCATCTAGCCCACAGAAATAGCTGACAACAGGCAATGATGCTTTTACACCATACAAGTTTAACCTAGAGGTAAACAACATAACTTTCAAGAGTAAACTCACGGCAGCGGGACAAAGTGTGATATGGAGGAGTATGTGTAAAAATTTCCCACTGCAACACAACACTTCCAAAAGATAGTTAACAGTTTTGTTTTTCTTTTTAATAAATATCCTTGGCGGTATAATACAATTAGCTGTGTTTGTTTTGTCATGTTTCTCTGTAATATATATCTGCAGAGTAGAAGAAACAATATTTGTGTCAAGGAAAGTTGAATATAAGCGAGGGTTTACAAAACAAGATTAATACCATATGCTATACCATGGAGAAGATTGTTTATTAAAAATGTATGTACCATCAGCTTGTTATGCCCCAAAGATCTCCAATTATACATTGAAATGAGGGGAAAACAAATGTTTTCTTTAAGCGGTTATTTGTAATACTAATTTCACACTTCTCTTTCTTGCAGTATTTCTTTTCAGAACTGCGGTGCTGAATCCACAAATGAATAAATTATTGCAACCAAAAATCGGTTTGAATGTTGCTGTTTACAAAATTTACATATTGCTTAAGGTACATAAACTTATGCTCGGGGATTTTAGATTTAACTTGATTATCTTTTACCTTATGTGGTAAAATTTTTATTGTTTATTTCTTCTATAGGTATTTCCACACCACAACACTTCAACAGTGTTACATTCGCTACAATAAAACCACACATATACTGTTAGATTTAATGTTTAAAAAAAAACTATTTCGGTTCAACAATTTAGTCTTCACTTGACTGGCTCTGCTGATTACTCTTATAATGGAGGGAAACACTGTTTATAGGCAGCATAGGCACAATACATACTGGCAAAATGTAAAATTAGCTTCAGAGTGGTTGAAATGTATTGTATCAATGTTGCATAAGAAAACACTGAAAAAGTAAGAAATCACAGTGCAGTGGAAAACAGTTGCCGCAGTTATGGGTGGGCCTATTTACCATTTAATTGATCTGATTTTTAAACAAGTTATATGATCAGCTAGTCAGCCTTATGAAAAATACAAAGTGTTTAACCTGTTCCTTTTAGTTACTATACCTTTACGTTAAAGACTTCACTGTAGCAGGCCTACCATCACGTGTGATGCCACCTTAGGGAATCAAAGCCAAAAGGGGCTATAGGGGCACAAGTAGAATACGCTATTATGGTCTAAGCTGAAGAAGCAGATCCTTTCTATGCTGCATACAAACCAGCAAGGCTTTTTGATTAATGTATTACTATTCACAGATTCAAATACAATCAATGAATCAGAAGACTAATATTGCCAGAACCCCTTTCCCACAACTTACCCTGGCGCTGCTATTCCCTAATATTGTGTTCCACATACTGCAAAAGGTAAGGTCACACTATAAATCAACTGGACTCGTGCTAAAACAAACCAAATAAAGTACTGGATTTCTTTATGTATTTATTAAGATGAAAAAAACATCAGCAGTTCAGTTGGCTTGAAATATATAAATATATATTTTCTTGTTTTAAATGCAGTTACATTTTCTGTAGGCTAGTGAAAGTTTGCTAGTATTATTCCTATAAAAAGGAATACTTCATGTCATCTATATTTTCCAAATATTTCTAAACTGTTCCACATCCTCTTATGTGTTTCCTGTAAGCATCTCAACTGTTGTTTCCTCTTTGATCATTGGAAGAAAAAAAAAAAAAAGTATAAATATGTGTAAAAAAGAATAAGGTGTTTCCTGTTTTGGAGAGTGATGCCTCTCATTGATCTGTCAGCTACTGAAAGAGGACACATTTACTCCTCAGGTGGTGATTCTAACTTGCACATGCCCTTTCAGTCACATGGTTTGGCCAATTAGAGCTAATTAAATAATAGGAGGGAAACAGTTGGTATTAGGCAGCACAGGCCCCATAAATACTAGCAGTACAAAAGTATTATGATTATTATTATTTGTATTATTTTTTTACGAAAAGCACTATGTTTTCAATATATTAAGGGCAGAAAGCTAGCTAGAACATCCATTAAAGCACATTACATTTTTTTTTTTAAAAAGTTGACTTTTTTCTGCATCAAAAAAAAAAAATGAAACAGACATTTTTTTTAAAACATTGTATGCAATGCCAAAAGGAGAAAAGGCCTAAATAAATGGACGGCTGCAAGATTACTGTGTCTTCGACTATCGTATGCACACCATGGCATTAGTAACTGCCTTTGCCCTTTTGACAAGCGCAGTGATGGAGATAAATGGAAAGGCATTCTCCTCATTTCCTATGTACAGCCTGCATACTGAACACATGTTCATGCTTGGAGGCAAACAGTATGCGTGGCGCTTACATTCACTCATAACCCTAATGTTCTATTCATTCTGTTTAACTTAAACCGTTTTGGAATTGAATGTCATCCAGGGTCCTCCCCTGCTAATTATATACTTTTTTGTTTGAAGAAGTGGACCCTTTTATTGCTCATAATTCCAGCTATCCAGCATGCCTAGGCACCTTCTTCAGATCAATAGCACGTAGTTAAGTGGATGAAAAGGCTAAATGTGACTGCCGTTTGCAATGCCAGGGGTTATTCAGCTTTTAAGTGCTGCACTTGGGCTTCATTTTTAGAATGCTAAATCGAGTCCCAGGTGATCAGAAATTTATAACCTCTTTTTTTCTGAATTAAAGATTTTTAAATTTTTTTTTTTTTTTTGTAAGAAGGCTTGAATAGCAGAATAGTTTACATTAAAAACTGCTTGGAATCTGCAATTTTACACATTCCAGCGCTGCCGGTCATAGATGGCAAAACTACCCTGGCTTTAGTGCAATACAAATCAATAAATATTAACGTCTTTTGACATTTCCTACACAGATACTTTATCAATTGCTGCCAGGTTATAAAACAGCCAGTGATATATTGCATTTTTTTTTAGAGAAATCATTACAAAACTTGGAAATCAATTTAGATTAACAAAGGTTCATGTGTGCAATTGGATTTCATATAAAATCTTACAGTGGATCAAGGGGTTTCATATACTACAGGTGAAGTAAATCTTGTTGAAATGTGATTTTTTTTTTTTTTTTTTTTTACATGGCTTATAATATGGATGTTGTACTTATCATTTTTGGAAATGTACCATGTAATTAGCACTTATTTAAGATGAATACGGTTTTAATTGTATCAAGTTAAGCTTATAGGGATCTAAACAGTGGCGGCCCTAAATACAGCTGTTCTTTAAGTTCTACATTAGTCTTGGTATTCAAAGCTGATTTATTGACCTGATTTCAATTCCAAATGTATATGAATTGCTATAATCTGGATAACTGTTTGTTTAAACCTATCAGTTTATCAATATGCTACATTCTTATGATCCCTATCATCATCATTATTATTATTATTATTATTATTATTATTATTATTATATTATTAGTAGTAGTAGTAGTAGTAGTTAACAATCACATTCTTAAGTCAGCGTGTAAGCGCAACTCTGCAACGATCTTGTTTCCTGCAGGCAGGCGCCTCACATAGGGCAAGGTAATCCACACACAGGCGGAGGACGGACATGAATCCTGGACCTCTTGCACTGAAGCATAGAGCCAATACTGCTGTACAAAGGAGACGGCATTATTAGTAGTAGTAGTAGTAGTAGAATATGACATTGTCCTGTTTATGTAATTATTTATTATATGTTAATAATTATATTAAATGTAATTATTTAGTATATATGTCCTCTGATGTCTATATGTTCTAATGTATTAATTGGTCTGTATACCTGTTCATCTGTTTTTAATTGAACACCTGACTCTTTAAATACCCAGGTGTTCCTAACCTGTTTAGCACAGCACTGGAACGATTGCACTTGCACTGAGCACTTTATTTGCTTGTTCTTTGGTCAAATAAAATAATGTTTTTTCGCTTACTTTGATTATGTAGTGGTTTCCTTTTCGCCACTCTCCTGATCACAGTGTGCAGATCCTTTTTGGCTTCTGCTTCTATATTGATCTTCTGATTAACATTACTTAACATAATAAAAAAAATATGGTTGAAAGAGGTCTTAAGTATGTTTGGAGAAGTTGTATTAGGAGTGGTTTACACTAGAAAATTTTTAGTAATTATTCCTGGCAATAATTCCTGGAAATGAATTGCTGCCAATCTGTTTCTACATTTGCCAAGTAATATTTTGACGATACATGCTTGACGATACAGAAAATAAAACTAATACCAGGAGCTAGAGGATCCACATCAAAATAAAAAAAAATACATAATAAAAGCTAAGAATATTAAGAAATCTGAGCATAGTAAATATTTCTTGCTAGCAATCGTGTTCAATATTTTACATTAGGCCAGTGGTTCTCAGTCTGTGGCCAGCAGATAACTGGTGGTCTGTCAGGTGGTCCGTGGTAAGGTTACATAATTCTGGAAAGTGGCAGCATGGTTTAGAGATCCCATTGCAAACCAAAAATTTGAGACCTTAAAAACTCAGAAGCAGGAAGAAAATGCACAGATGGAGAATTTCTCCATGTTAAGAGAAGGTCTAAACCCTCCATCATATGTAGTTTTGGAGCGTCTAAAATGTACTCTTTACTAGGGAGTTTTCGTGCATTGCGCTCACGTGCATTCAACACAGCAGCAAGTTGTAAAGTAAGTGCTAACACAAGACCAGGCGTGCATTGGGTTGCATGAACATACAGCTGTAGTTGGGTTGGAAGCACAAAGCTTGTGCCTTCAACCAACAAAGCCGTATGTTAATAAAACAGAATGCATAAGCCTTGGAGTGTTATCCTGCTTATAAAAAGAATAAAAAAAGCGTTTTTATTTTTCAAAAATACAAAAACAAAACAACAATTGTATTATATATCCTTCCACTTTTGTTGATAATGAAAAGATACAGAAAAGGAGGCAAAAGACAAAGTTCACTATCTACGCATTACTACCACTGAACTGGAGAAGCCAGTACAAAAATGGCATTTTTAAATGCTTGGTCACTAACAAGCTATCATTGAGGTATATGTCAGCACTGTTTATGGACCGATTGAGATCAGCATGGAAGCTAACATAACACAATTAAGAACTCTTAACCAGCCGAATTACGCACTGAAGCACAGAATTATCGTAAGAGACGATTTACATTTTCAACAAACTGTTTTTAAGTCAATTACCATTTCTTTTCATCAAATCAATAATAAAAAATAAAAAAACAGCTGCCCAAGCATTTTTGTTTTCTTCGATTTCATTAACTAGTTAAATCTTTGTGTCTCTTTTTTTTTTTTTGTTCAACAGAATTTTTGCTTCTTGCAATTCTAACCATTCTACTGCCATGCCTCCAAAAATAATAAATGGCAAAGGAATGTCGCTCATTTAAACAAAAAAAAAAAAAAAAAAAAAACTATGGGATTTTAATTACGAGTTGAATATGTTGTGTATCGATAATGTATTAATTGAACTGTGCTTTGGCAAAAATAAGTTCTGGCGTGGATTGTACTATTTAACTGCAGGGTACAAAATCCAAACATTCCACTTTATAAAGATTATAGCTGGAGATTCAAAGCTCAGACTGTGTTAATTCACATAAATACATTTCTGCTGTAATTATCAGTTTAAAATTAAAACAACCATTTTTTCCCCTCTCTGTAAATTTGTGTTAATGAAAATTAAAATAGAACCGTTCTTTAAAACTCAAATTTTAAAATAACTTTGCTCACAGGAACAGGCCCACCCATCGAATTAAAACAAAGACACACAAGCCTACGGTTACCAATGGGGAATATATATATATCTATATATATATATATCATACTAATATTATAATTCATATATATATATATATATATATAATGTGTGTGTGTGTGTGTGTGTGTGTGTGCACACACACACACACACATATATATATATATATATATATATATATATATATATATATATATATATATATATATATATATATATATATATGATATTTTTAATGTGATTATTTTTCAGTCACCTGTACTGTTTATTGTGTAGTACGCTGAGTTCCAAAAAAAAAAAAAAAATCCAGGTGGTCAGCAACAAAAAAGTTTGAGAACCACTGCATTAGACAATTCAGTAGCAATTGTCTTTTGTAGTACTACCAAATACAAAGTACTGGTCCTTAAGGTGTGTCAGTGTTTAGATGATTAAAACAGACCCCGTAACATTACTATAATAGCACAATGGACATTGTTTTTAAATTCCTTTATAGAAGCCAACAGAGTCAGGTAAAGAAAACCAAAGGGTAAGCACGATAAATACCATGTCAAAGTGCAGTAAATGCATAACAAAAGGAAGGTACAATTTACCCACGCAAGGTAAACTTTTTATAGGTTATATTCAGGGCTTCTGACTTGGTTTTAACCAATACCCCCCCCCAAATACAATTGTGATTACCCAATAAACACCGGAAAAACTGTGAAAATGGTTACTTTTTAAAAAATTTAGTAGTCGACAATTATTTTTTATGGTTTTCTCACAATTTAGAATATCCAATTATTTTTAGGCTCAGCTCACTGCTACCACCCCCACACTGACTCGGGAGGGGCGAAGACGAACACACGCTGTCCTTAGAAGCATGTGCCGTCAGCCAACCGCTTCTTTTCATCATGCAGCCACCTATAGCATCGGAGGATGGAAATGGTTACTTAATTCATGTTGACAACCCCTATCCCATAAAAAAAACAAAAAACTACCTTTCCCAATGCAGTTGACCAATGTCCCTCCTTCCTGACTTGTATCTAGCATTGATTCGTTCTGAACTCTTTAAACCCACCCCAACTACTGAGTGGCAGCACATTCTACATTTCTATTGGAGACTCCGCTTGCAAGATTTTAAACGAGATTACAATCAGGAATGGAGGCTTGTTCACAGGATTTAAAGCTGTATTACAGTTAAGATATGGAAGATTTAATACAGACTTGCAAATTGTGTAGAAATGTAAAACTACACATAAACTACACAAATCTATCAACCAACAAACTATACTGAGGTATCACATGTTTATTGTTTTTAACTGTTTTAATTTAGCTTCCTAAAGAAATAAACCGACCTTTTTAAAATTAATCATTTTTCAAAATCCAAGATGTACTTCGAACGCTTCGATTTTTTATTAACAAAAAACAACAAACAAACAAAAAAAAGCAAGTATGAATAATGAAAACCTCTATGCTGTCAATTAAGATGTAAGATACCAAGTCACCCAGACCTCTGTGGTAAATTTGTCATATTTTTTTACGTTTGTTTAGCCAGGCAGTTTGAAAGATTGTGAAAAATTGCCATTTGCCATTTACAATGAAGTGACAATCATTGTAAACATGCCCTAGGCACCTGGATATTTTTCATTAATAATGGTGTGTTCCCTTAAACCCGCTCCTCTGTGTTCAGCAAAGAAAAGTGATAGCAGACGCAGTTCTACACAATGAAGATCCAAAGAATCTCCCTGACTCTTACCTGGGTTGAGGGGTGTCAGTATTCTACAAGCCACTGCTGATAAAGCATATATTATAAAACAATTGTGTTACATCTAATAATTACCATAAATTAGTAACTGCAATATTTTATATAGAAGATTTAGTATTTAAATATATTTTTTGAAACCCACTACATGGTTCAAAGTCCTGCTTTCTCTGTTTCTTTGAATTGGATGCGCAAGCCCGTAGGTAAAGGATAATATTTTATTCCGAACACACACAAATTAAATTTCCTCAGGAAAGATGTAGATGTTGACCTGTCACTCAATCAGACAGTCTATGAAAGTCTGCCGTTTAAAGCTGTGGCAACAGTGAGCCTGTTTGAACTGCAGCTATCAAAGAAAAATAATAAGACTAGCCCTCAAAAATGATTTGCTTCAAGCTAAGAGTCCAAGTGTATTCTGGCAGTGTACAGTCGTAGTCAGGTTAATTCGATATCTACCTTGTTCATTTTTTCTCCCCTTTTTGTCTTGTTCTGCTTCCTTTGATCTGATGTTTGAACGTGTTTCCTTCCATAAAAAAAATCATTTCAATATAAATGCAACTGCCCAAGAAGTAGCAGAGAAGCTAAACTTGGGCTATCAAAACAGGACCCATGCTGTGTTTAATGATTACAGATAATAGCTGATTCAACATGCTGTCCTGAAATTGTGGTGGTGTTCAATTTCCTGGATAAGTCACTGTCAAAAGCAATTCAAACTAGCCTACTTAATGCACAGAAAAATAAAAGCAAAAAAAAATAATAAGATTATTTTATATGAAGAATGTAGTTTTAGTAAAAAAAAAATAAAAAAAAATAAACAGTTACTGGAAAAGCTTTCCATGTGGGTCATTCCAGCACTAGTGGACCAACAGGACTTAGACGTAAACAGTTAAAAATGTGTCTGTTGTAAGTGAAGACAGTAGCGAGATCATGAAAGTGGCATTAGAAAAATGAATCAAAAGGAATGTGAACCAGGAACGAAGAGTAAAGTTATTGATTGTTTTGCCAAACCTAAAACAACAGATGAAGACCTAAATATCACTGCCAGCGATTTGTTTTCGAGCAGTACAAAATGTTAGTAGGCTGTAAGCTTGTTTGAACTGAGTTTAAATCCACTGTCCTTGTCCGAGGAGATTTACTAAATGATGAGTTTCTCCTGAACCTCTCCAGGAGATATGTGAAATACAAATTAGAAGGGGGTGACCGTGTTTTTTTTACATTATGTTAATGTATAATTGTATGTTAAACTGAAATCGCAAGCCCCTTTTTAAGTGTTACGTATGAAATGTCTAATGCTATAATTAACAAATTGTTGAAATGATTGTTGCGTAATTTTTTACGCAAAAAAATATTTGCTTTTCTGTTGAAATGTTCTGACCTTTGTTTAGTTGGATTCGTAGCACAAACTGTGGAATCGTTAAACTGACAATATATCTGCCCTGCGCTCCCCTTCTCTTCAAAGCCACACAACCACTTTCAGCTGGAAGATTTGTAGAATTAATCAATCAAAAGTTGACGTCATAGAAATGTTTTTAATTTGGGCAAATCCTCAGGAGGACTAACGCAGCTGGATTTTGTCCCCACGATTGCTCCTAAGCAGAACAATGGTTTTGACAGGAACTCATGTGCTTCTACTTCATCCATAGCTTCTTTTTTTTTTTTTTTTTTTTTTAATATTGAGACCCTTTGGATATGTGAAACAGTGAGTAAAACAGATCTTCAGCTAGAAACCAATGAGCTCAAACCACAATTTAATTATATTTTACCTGCATGCAGATAGGCTAGATCTGGATTCTCAAGGTCTGGGTGGCTTTCCTTTAGATGATTTCGGAAGTCTGTTGGGGAATTGGATCCGTAGTCACACCTGGGGCAGTTGTACATTTTCACTCCCTCGTGTTTGCCTGTGTGGAGGATGTGCTTGCGGATGTTTTCTGCACAGTTGGACCTTGGAAGGAGTAAAAGAGCATTGTATTTATTAAAATATGTACACATTCACCTGATCATGCTTACTTTACAGGCAAACTTAAAACTGCTTAAGAAATCACATTGGAGAGTTATAGGTCTGTCGAGTCCTTTTTGGATTTATATGATTAACTAATAAAGCACATCTGGGAACTACTGTATTATTACTGTAAGGTGTAAGAAATTAATATGATTTTATTACATTCAGTAACCTATTTCACTACCCCTACTATCTTTGTTCAGTTACATTTTCAAAATATTTTCTTCTCTTTGAAAACTCTGTAAAGGTACAGTTCAGCTCTACATCCCTTTCCATTCTGTATTCCACATTCTGAGCCACCTGTTTTACTGGAAGAGTGGGATGGGTGAATGACACAGTTACAGCTTTCCTCTGAAAGGGTAAGGGATTATTGGCAGTCTCTAATACTGCACCTATAGAATACAGGACAGGGCTGCTGTATAGTATTGTACCTTGAGAGAAAGTCAAGAATGTAACCCTAAACAGGGGCCGGTAAAAAGTACTTAAGCTAAAGCATGAGTTGCTGCAGTACATAGCTGAATCACTTCCTTAATACAAACTGGTCATTATTTAATATTCACATGCTGTGTACAGACAGTACTTGCATCTTCTTTCAGGTGCCACATATGATATTAATCATTTGATATGATTTTTGTCTGACCAACAGACCAGAACAATATGTACCAATACAAAGTCAATAATCCAAATGTATCTTCTGCACAACAGGACAAGACGCTGAGAATAATGAAAATGCTGGTATATTATTTAAATATTTTTAGAAACAAATATACATTACAGGATATGCATTCCATTATCCGTAATGAGAAACAAAATTATATATGTTATATCCTTATTTCCTTATCTAGCCCCATACTTTGTAATAAAATGTTAATTGCTTACTGCAGAACAAATAATCTGTTCCAACATCCCATGAGGTTCAACGATGTTGTCTGGTACAAACTTCTATATTATGATGGTTAGGATTTTTGTAATTACAGGTACCATTCCCAAACAATTTTAAGCAAAACCAAAAGCTAACCCTTATTTATTTATTTTTTATCTGATAGTGGCTTGAGAGACAGATGAATTAAATTCTGATGATATCATCTTAATTTCAAACATACACATGTTAAATATGTCCAGTAGATATTGAGCATGTAAGCCTGTGCAGCACAAGGTGCCGAGTGGAACAATCCTCCATGAGCTGTACAGACAGAGCAAAGCAATCCTCTACTGGAACAGAATCCTGCACTGTGGACTAGTCCTGATCTCAAATACACTAAGCTGCTGTGTCCTGCATCTTGATCAGCACTTTAAACACACTACCGGCATTGTGTCATTTTTGTATGCTTGTCAGATTTTGTTATTTTACTGTCTTTTTTAGGGTTTAAAAGACATGGGGAACCCCACTGAAATCCAGAACTCAATTATTCTGACAGAACAAGTTAGCAGTCAGAATGTGGTACATGCAGGAAATTCTGACAGCAGAAAAGAATATGTAAGTTAAGTTTTTGGTTTCAAAACATTAATTAGTTTGGTGCATGCGTCTGTAGTGGAAAATGTACCATACTGTAGCATATTCCAGTGTCAACCCACAGTTTCTACACACATTAAAAAAAGAAATCCACATAACTCCAAGATATTTACTTTTCTTACATGTATTGTCATTCAAACCACATCCACATAAATATGACAATATCGCTAGTGCTTGGTTTGTGGGCATGTGTTCTGTTCTGTGTATAAGGACGGATTCAAGACAAACTTAATAATGGTTTATATGCACTGCTCAAAGGACTACTAAAATCAATTAAAGGTAACTCAACAGTACTTGCACAGCTGTACCTTCTTTCCTTTGCTGTCTTCCCCTATGAAATCCTTATGATCACAGGCACATTCTTCTGGGGTTTTTGTGTGTCTATGCATTTCACCACAATTTGCAATTCTGTTTTACAGTCTCAATATCTAACTGTAATATAGCTTTAATATTATCCTTTTTCAAAAACAAGACCCTGCTCATTTTTTAGAAACTTGCTCAATGTTCATCTTTGTCCCTCACAACTCTTGCAAACATCTTATTTTAAAGCAATATATAGTGCTCCTGAAAGACATTTTCCCATTTCTATTCTCTTCAACTCCTGTGAGCCCTTGTTCTGTGTGATAAGGCAATCTCCTTGGGGATCTGAGCTGTGTAGTTTTGCACCACGAGTGACAAGGACTCGCCTTGAATAACTGCTGTGTGCAGGTTGTAATTATGTCAGCTGGAGTGTTGAACAAGGGGGCTGATTAATGTGAGCCCCAGTCCAGGCACAGTCCCTAACAAAACCTTTGCACAGACCAGCAGCGGAGATGGGTTACGGCAGAAAGACAAAAAAGAAATGCTGCATCGTCCATGATAGATGAATTGCTCCAGCAGTCTTGAGGCAGATGTTCTCAGACAGTATAATACACAATTACTCTACCTTATCACCTTCCGAGGTACAATAAAGCTTCCTACTATAGTTCATGTGAATGAAGGCAAAATTAGTTTTACTTTTACAAAATGCTTTGTATTTGATTTCTAAAAACAAGTACAATTAATATTTTGCCCCACAAAATGTCTACTGCAGAATTAGACTGTATTAAAACACCTTAGTTAAGCTACTTCATAGTGTGATAGAGGATATGTGAATATTATGTGATTTGATGTTATCAATTGTATAATTCCAGACTGTTCAAAACTAAGTAAATATACTGAAAGAAACAACAAATAAAAATTCTAATAAAATGCAGCTTGGATTTTTGAAAAGAAAAAGGGTTTAGCCCTATGCAGCCTACAGGCAATGACCATATTTGTGAGTGAATATATGACAACTTTGTGTTAGCGCTTGTAGTTTGGTAACCACACACACACACACTCTTAAAACAAAAATAAAACCAATGGCCATCAAAAACGACATCTCTTTAAGGAAATAAAGAATTATAAATGAAGACCCATTTCCAGAATCCGCAGGTAATAATGTCTCATTATGTTCACTTTCCCTGAAAGAAATTTAATACCCAAAGATATAACTATCTCACCTTGGGAACCTGGAATGAAATGAAGTATTTAACAGCATGGCAATGAAGATCTGAAGAAGACAAAGTGTTCAGAGTACAGGAGTATAGCCATCCTCCTTTCCAAATATCTACAGGTTATACAGTGTATATACACTGGGGTTGGACAAAAATACCTGCAGTACACATCATACAATATTGTGTGAACCGGCTGGCCTACACATGACATGTATTCCACAATGTTTATACTTACAAGTCAGTTTCAGTCATGAAAACCAACATACTTCGATAAAGTATACTTTATACTTTTTTTTTTTCTGATGACTAGAATTTTAGAAAAATTTTAACACTTTGCAGACACTCAAAATGGTATTCTGAATGCCCCATGGTGGTCCTACATTCTAGTGTTATTAAATGTGTTTAGAATTGTTCAATATACCCTCTAGAAGAGCATTAAAAAGCTTATAAAAAGACATTTTCTTAAAGCAATAAAAACAACGTCCCTATATCAATGACTAGTAATAGTTAACTACCAACTGCACTGCAACTAAATATAGTGTCAATTTGCTACAAAAGGTTCTGTATATGTTGGGACTACAGTGTCGGTAAAATTAGCTACTTAATTCAAAACGTTCCATTCCTCTACTAACTGATATTTCAAAAGGTGCAAAAAACGAATATGAATTTAACCTAAAATACAATTTCACTTTTCGTAACTTGATCAATGTTTTAAAATCTTTTTAAGATAAAATAAATGTTGAAAGAGCAGGGTTGTGATTTTTCTTGATGGATCACAAAAAATTTAAAAAATCTACTGTCACACTTTTGCCTTGCATATCTGTTATGTTTTCTCCATAACTTAGACTTTCAGAAATGTATTTGTTTGAAACTCTGTGCCGTTAGATGTAATAGCCTCCTGTGGGACTGGCCACTGTTATCCCATATAAACAGGTGGTCCCTGAAGGGTTTAGATCTTGCATGATAATAGGGCTGGGACCTAGGAACAGTAACTCAAATGATCCCCCAGAGATGACTAAGCTGTTTTTAACAACTTGGGTCTGGATAACGCATTTATTTATTTAAAAAAATAATAATTAACACAAGTCAGTTTGTTCAATTTTGATGTGGTTGGAAGTGTCTGAAACAAAAAAGCATCCTTGTGTAAATGTTGTTATATTGTAATGCTGCTCTGTTACACACATATAGTACGAATGATTAACAATACCCTATAATGATAATAGCAACCTCAAGCAGAATGCTTAGAATTTGGTATAAATTCACTATCATGCGCAGCCTGACATTTATTTGTTTTTTCTTAGTTAGCAAATCTTAATAATTGGTCACATACACACTCACTTTAATGACCAACTAAAACATGAATGACATATGATTTGTGTCCTGACTAATACACTCAATTTTAAAACTATTTGTAGTAATGTTAACATTGCAATAATCATTAGAAAAATCATATATTGTCAGTAATACATTAGAAAAAAAAGAAAAAAACATATTTTGTTTAAAAGGTTATTGTGATTTAAAGGTGTCGTTTTAAAAATCTTTAGACTAAATATACAGAAGCCCTTAAATATTCTGACGAAATACATACAAGCCCGTGTTTCTTCAAAACTTGCTTGTTACAACAAGTCAAAAACGGCAGTTCCATTTTTCTAGCAGAGTGTAGGGTAGGGGAGCTTCACACACACTTCAGCTCATTGAATCCAGCTGGAGTGGAGCCAACAGCATCACAAAAATGTAGGATCTCAAAGCTTCTATTAAAACATGTAAATTACGCCTTGTCCTATACATAAACATTCTAGCCATTTACATTGTTGCTGCTGGCATCTTTGTATCCTGGCTGCATGTGTTTTTACAGTAACATGAACGCAGATGCTGCTTAGCATGAATGTTCTTTGTATTGTGATTGGATGCACTGAAAAGTACTGAAAATTGTCAGTTGAACCAGGGATCCATGCTCCAGCTATTACTTAAAAAAAGTAGGGAGGAAATAAATTACTTTAAAAATGTAAGTTCTTTTTTATTTTTTAAAAATGCAAGTGCTTTTGTTTTAGGTTTGTTTTAGTTAACATGGGCTTTGAAAAAAAAGCTTTCTTAAAATATGTAAAAACAATGTGAAATTACAACTGAAACAAAATATATACAATTATAAACTAAAATATATTTTTATCTACTGTCAAATGTTCATCCTTAAAAACTTCATAGAAAACCAGTCTCCCCTACTGCGGTACTGTTAAACCTGATCTTCCTTACAAGTGGTGGGATTGGAAAACTATCACTTGCATTATAATTATAACTGACATGCAGTAATAATAACACTAAAATATGTGAGCCTAAATGTGTGAGTGATTTATAGCCAATGGAAAAAAAAAAAAAAAAAAAATATATATATATATATATATATATATATATATATATATATATATATATATATATATATATATATATATATATATATATATTACAGAGCCCAAGGGGATGCACATAGTCATTCAAATCCTTTAGATATGTAAATTGTCAGATTTAAACAACACAAAGTGTATTTAAGAGTCAGCAGGTGTCAACATTCCAAAAGCCCCAGCTTTGTAAAATATTAATTAGTCTACCAGAGTTAATATTTTGCCAGCTTGACTGGCCTCCTAACTATGGAAATCCACTATTTGGAGCACTGTAGGGTGTCTTAAAAAGAAATGTTTAAACACCTTTGAAAATATGTATCATGCATTCTATTTGCACACAATTGAAAGTATTTAATTAGGCTGTTAAATTGTACCTATCCGAGTTATTTGTCCTGGAATGTATTTACTGTTTATCGCTAACTGCACATTATAAAAATGTTATTATCAATTAAATATTCTCTACTGCAGCACATATATTGGTGTCAGGTCAACTGTTAAAAGGAGTACTTTGCTATTCTGCACATACTGGCAGTATATGCTTCCAGAATATGTTTTCATGCTCATGACAAGTTAGAAAGAAATAATAAATAAAGTTTAAAACCTTATATGAATATTTTATGTTGTATGTGATATGCAGCTCATAATTTTCTATTATTTGTTTTTTTTACATGTTAATAATGCCATCCTGATGTCAACATAATCTTCCACAAAAAGCACTGTCAAATATAAAGACCACATTTAAATATAGAGTGCCAGTTATATAACTGGGCTGAAACACAGTCAATTTTAATTAAACTAATTTACCTAAATCCCTATCAATGTGTTTAATGTATTGTAAGGCCATTTGCATGTATGTGCAAAGGACGTTAAAACATACCAAAAAAGATATTAATATTAATGCAAACAGATCCAAATCAACGCAAGTCTTTGTTAAAGTTCAGCCTTTGTCAAAGATGTTGCTGTCTGCTCTCCATGTTAAATTTCCATGTTTAGATTTACTTACCAGCAGGGGTTAAAATTCCAGTGCACTTTAGCCTTAGGCTACCAAAACTATAACTGGGCTTCTGTTTTTTTAAGAAAATAATCTGTAAATACCAGTTACAATGGAAACATATACATAAGCCCCCTTATTGAATTTATTTACTGCATTTAAATATAGCAGCAACGATCACCACAAGGAAATCTCAATAGTATAGTCACTAAATATGTCAAAGCTGTGGCTGTGACACAATAGCTTGGTTTACATGTAAAAATAAAAGTAAGCCTCACCTTTTTGGCTGTTGTGGTAGTAAGTTTTGGGAAATTTGGGTTTACATGCAGTTTTCATTAAGGGAGAGAACTTCAATGACTCAATATTAAAACATGGGAAGGCATATTTAAATATGTTTGTCAATGTTCCAATTTGGCCTTGCACAATGACTGATATTATGCAGTTTCCTTAAACTGGGTTTACAAGAACATTTCAGGTTGTGTTGAAGAATCGCAAGTGCAGCCTGCCTGCCAAAAACCCAGACAAGGGTTACGCAATTACCAGAAAGCTACCAACATTCCATAATAGAGCACTCTGCACTATTCATTAATTATTTGAAAATAATTTGACTGCATATACATATTTATATACATATTCTGAGATGCAAATGTTTGAAAGGAGAAAATAGTAGCATATATGCTAAGCAAAGTGAGGCAACATTTATTTATTTATTTATTTTTTACGGCCAGGGGCTGCTAGCTCCCATAAATTAAAGGGTTAATAAGTCCTGACAACACTAGGAAACACTTTTGTGCTGTTCAATCCACAATTTTGATAATTGAAAATACACAAAACTTATAAAAATACTGTTTTTAACATCATATTTCTGACACATCAACTGGGATCTTACGTTTTAGTCCGATTTCTGCTTCCAATGTTATTAACTGATAAAGAAAACAATGCACAAGATGACTTTGCCGCGGCAGTTTCTGAAGGGCCCCTAAAACCGACTGCTAAGTAGCATGGCTGTCAGTACTATGAGCGTCAGGGAGTCAGTTAGAACGCCATAATACAACTGTCAACATCAGAAATGCATATTTAGAAATTATTTAAAACAATTAACAGGAAAATACACAAGGGGCATATGTGCAGAAAGACGGGCCACACTCTTTACCTGGTGTAGAAAGATTGGTCAATGTAAAACTAGATTTTTAAACGGTCTCTGTTGGCCTGGCGCTGAAAAGCCTGGTCCGTCTTTCTACACCTATGTCTACACGTGGTATAAAAAGAACACTTCATAAGTATCCTTCCCTTTTTTTTATTTTTATTAAAATAGTACCTTAATACCCCTTTGACATAGCACCGTGGCATAACCTCCAATATAGTAGCTGCTACGATTAGATCGTAACAGTTGGCATCTCTGCATATTATACACATACTTACCGTAAATTTCGTATATAAACACACACTGGTTTAAAACCTGCTCTGATGTAATGGTTTTTAACATTACATTCCTCTCCATACTAGACTCAGCAACAAGCAGTACAGTAAGCTACTAACTTTACCTTAACACAAGAAGAAGCAGATCAAGTTTAAAGTCTGTAACACTCTATGGAGCACCAGATATTTAGATTTTGTTCATCAAAATCTGTTTGAAAAATCTTATTTGAAATGAGCAGTAAGGCTAGATTTAAACTGAATGCGTCGTCTCCCTCCCTTTGTCATTTCTCTCCTTGCACAGCTTCAGGTAAATGGGACTTGTGGTTTAACTTATTTATGTACTATTATTTTTGGTATATACTGTCCTTTCTGTTATCACATTTGAAACCAATTAAAATAACATCAATATATTTGAAAAGAGCTAATACATTTCTATGGTATGCTATATATATATATATATCTAAGCTTAAAGCAATCCGCTATCACCAAATATGAAAATAACGAAAGTATAAAAAAATACTAACAGCAAAAAATAATAATTTAAAGCTTTTGAAAACCACTGTATTAACAAACCACTGTATTGAGATGTTTTCACAAAAACACAAAGGTATACTGAACAAATATTGAGATCATATGTTCACACAAACTCCTACAAAGCTGTTTCAGTTATTTATTTATTTATTTAAAATCCTGTTCTGCTAATGTGTATATGCACACATTTGACTATTCTCCACTGACAGCTTTATCACTTTATGCTTCTTCAGCATGCAGCTTGTTTGAGTAACCAAGCGCTTGAATAACCAATGATCCGATTGTCCCTTTTCTCATGTGTGCCATCTCTTTCTTTTGGGGAAAAAAATCATTACTCGAACTTGAACTCACTGATTAGGCAACAGTTAATCTGACACCACTCAAACTAAATCATAACAAATAAAAAATCACTTTGACTGTGAATGTCTGAAAAGCATAACTTTTTTTTGTAAAGGATAGAGATGTGGTTGCGACAGAGACACTGTAAATACACAATAAATCAAGACTGTTTACTATGATAGGGGGTCTATTCAATTGTTCTAAAGAGGGTATAAAAAGAGTTAATTAAAACAGTCAGTCAGTCAGATTTTGGGGGTTTTGTCTGACTATAAAGCAGAAATTATTGTACTAAATATGATGATTTATAGCAGGGCACAGACACTAGGTGTTTTGCAACATGCATGCAAAAAGGTTCAAATAATGCCTTTTGTACTAATAATCGTATTATATTTCTGGCAACAGCAACTTTGATTGCATGATCTATAGCAATTATTTTAAATATTTTAATGAATGAATCATGATTACAATCTAAATGTTCCTCTTGGGACACAGAGACTATTGTTTATTTACTGTATAATATACTTAATTTTCTGAAATAATATGTTTAATGTTTATCTAGGGACAAACAAAATATGGTAGTAGTAGCAGTGCACAACAGGTGGAAAAATTAAAAAAGAAAACGCAAACATGTTTGGGGCTGAAAGTTTAGGGATATGTTTGCTGAATTTCAAACTGTTAGTGTAAAGTGTCAAATGTTAACAGCCCTCTGAATTTTTAGCTTTTTATTCTCATATTAGTGCTGTTAGTCATCCAAAATCTGTTTTATAAATCAAGGGTATTTTACATATTAAATAAAGTCACCAGCATATTTTATTTTTTGTACGGTAGCAGTTTCTGAGCACGTGGAATCTCTGTAAAAATGTTCTCCTAAAACAGTGAGGATCATTTTTTACAAAAAAAAAACATTTTCAGGGGAGAAAAGAATTACCAGTGCTCATGTTTTGTACTGGTCTCATTAAAGACATGTAATCTTGACCAGGGTTTGCCTCAAAAGGTGAAATATGCTGAAGCACAAATGAGGATCAAGAACACATATAACGGTAAACAGAGAAAGAAATACATTATTATGCAAATTCAGAGGACATTCTCCTTCAGTATAGGAAAGAAGGAGTTATTCTGGTTTTTTTTCTGCTCTTTCCTAATCAATATGAGAATTAAATAAAAGAAACACCTTATGGATACGACATTGTTGTTCATAGTACAGCAGAGCATTTCTCTCAAGCTTAGAAAATGCCCTTTTAAATACATGCTTAAAATAAATCTAAAATGTTGGGGGGAAAAATTCAATTTCACTGCTAATTTAATGTGTAATTACTGGTGCTTTGATGGCTTTTTAACGACGGGGAATTTCCAGCGGTACTTGACAATGAAGCTCATGATCACATAACCCCGAGCTGCTCCCATCACCTCTTGGTCGCTAATGAGCCGTTACCTGTATTCGCACCACGGGCACCTGTAGGGCTTCTCTCCAGTGTGCACACGCTTGTGGCGTGTCAGATGGGACTGCGTTGTTGAAGCGAAATTACACAGTTCACATTTGAACGGCTTCTCTCCTGCAAGATAGAAGGGAATGAAAGACTGCAGTGTCAATGCTAAAGTTCAGCAGATCCATACTGTCCAATCTTAATGGAGAGGAGGTAAACATAGGTAATGTTTTTTTTTTTTTTTTTTTTTTTCTGTTCAAATCTGTTAAAACTGAAACTAAAGGCCTTTGTGTATAGTTTGGTAAGGCACTGCCTTTAGCAATGAACCGCTTGGTGGTTTACAATGATGCAGTGCTTACTGTGCAGTCCATATACACCATTTTAAGGTCAATGTTACGCTACCGATGAAGGGGACAGTCACTAACCTGTATGCTGTCTTCTGTGTTTGGTGAGGGCATGACGTGTACCGCCAGCGAAGCCACACAGGTCACACAGGAATGACTTCTCTCCTGGGGCAAAAATAAACAGAATGAGAGACTGGAGAGGTCACAGATCATTAAAATATATCTATCAAGACTTTCAGGGTTACTAATTCCTCCAATCAAATGTTTCCATGTAAATATGTCAAATGGGAATGAAATTACCACTGCGGTTTATTGACTGTGATAAAATCTGAAAAGCACCACTGAACATAATTACATACTTGTCAGACCCATAAAAATTAGCTTTATTATCAATGGAATGGTTTTGTACAACTTCATTTCTGTTAGATGTCTTCCAGATGGGGCTACTTTATGCACTTGAACAGTTTTTATGCATATCCTGATTTTTTTTTACACAATTCTGTCTCTTCTATATTAAATTAAAGTAAACTTAAAAAGGCACCTTATACATGGCAAGATGTCCTGTACCTGTACCTATTCATATAAAAGGTTAGGATTTTCCTATTTATTTGGATGGTAACTAGTTTCTATCATTAACTGCATCTTTAACAGAAACACATAAACTATGAGGGAGTACTGACTAGCCTGCTAGATTAGCTAATCAGGCCAGCTGCAGACAAATCGATCATTTCTGTATACCAGCTTCTCATAGCAAAGAAAATGTTTGTTTTTTTTTCTAGAATATGTGGCTTTCTGAAGGTCTAGGTGGAGCAGCAGTTTATTTCACAAGCTTATCTTTCCTTTCACCCTCTGACAGGCCAGGGTTCACATCACAAAATCACCACAAGATTCAGAACCTCTCTGCATACCAAGTCTCTTTTGAAGATTATAAAAAGTCTCAAACATTGTCCACACCATCCACAATACAAATAGTGACCAAAAACAAAATATCCCTGTGGGCATAATTTCATTATTTTAACAGTGGTGGATCTGAATACTGTTACCTTACCTTTTAGATCAGTGTTTCTCAAACTGGGGGTCCCGGCCCAAAAGGGGGTCGCATGATTATTAAAATCCTGGTGAGCCAATGAACTGTTTTTTTGTTTTGCTCGACTAGAGCTATACCATAAGCATACAGCCCTTAACAGCGTTGTCTCTCCCTGCTCACCACACACTGCAAGCAGTTTGAGTGACATGTTTCAAAATGAATGTGTTTGATGGAAAGGTGAAAGGAAGTGAACCATCTCTATAAAAATCATAGTTGTTATAAAAGTAATTTGTTTACAACAAAACTTATCAGCAAATTAACATGTTTGCTTAAATCACAAATACCTCATAGTATTTTAGCAGAAAAAGCTTTAAAAATAATAATTGTAAATAAAAAACGTATCTCTGTCTGTAGGCTCTTTTTTGCAAGTTTTCTTACTAAGCCGTGTGCACTGTGACACAGACTAGTAAATTTACAAATGCAATGTTGAAAAAGTTTGGCAATAGCAGTCTATTAATGCTTGATTTTGGTTTGGTAGATTAAATGCAATCATTTCTTCACTCGCTTTTTCCAAACTAACATGTAAGTGTGGCCTTTCTGCTCAATAATATCGTCTTTTTTGATCCACTGGGCTGGCAGATTATTTGCATTTTTTTCTCGTTGCTAAACAGGTCCATGATGAGTCCGTAACTTTTAAACGGGTTCGTAAGCGTTTAGTTTTTTTTACTACTTTCTCCTGTGTGTCAAAGTACTATAAATGGTACGGGTGAGACGATTTATCGTGTATCGACGCATCGACGCATCGTAATATGATACACCTTTGTGTATCGTGATAAAAGCTTGAAATGAGTAGCTAATATGCCACATTTCTTAAACTGTAAATCACGAAAGAAAAGGTCTTGGTTGGTTGCTTTTTCTGTATTCCATTGCTAGCAAGCAGGGAACACTGACACTGTTAAAGGCTTCAGAACAGGCTGCTGAAACGCTGCCTGGCCAATGGGAGTTCAGACAGATGTAATTCTGGCCAATGGGAGTTTAGAGGAGGCGGAGACAGCCTGCCTTGTTTGTTGTGGACAGAGAGGAATCAGGAAGCGAGCAGTGTCTGTAGAAACTCCTACCTTAGCTGCAGTATACATTGGCAATTTCACTTAGAATTACTGTGTTTTATTTTGTACTGCACACTAAACAAAAATATACAAAACAATTAAAACAAAGCATTAATATTGTACTGTTATCGCATAGACACAATATATATATATACTCAGCATCAAAAGAAACTTATCACTATTATAACATACACGTGTTCTCCGAAAAGTGTGGCATCAGCCGTCCGTTTCTTTTCACTCTGCAGGCCTGCCATGCAGCCACCTCAGAGCTACAGCGTCGGAGGACCACGCAGCTCTGGGCAACTTACAGGCATGCCCGCAGGTGCCCAGTCAGTCTACAGGGGTCTCTGGTGCGCGGTGAGCCGAGGACACCCTGGTTTACCTAAATCCTCCCTCACCCAGGTGGCGCTCGGCCAATTGTGAGCCGCCACCTGGGAGCTCCCGTCCACAGTCGGCAGTGGAATAGCCTGAAACATTTCGAAAGGGGGGCCCAGCAAAAAAAGTTTGCGAACCTGTTTTAGTTCATTAAAATAGGTCCCACTTTGTCAAACTGTAATCAGCAGTAACGGAACTTGGATTGGAATCACTGTCTCTCATTTACCCTCAATATGGCAGCGCTATTAGGTCAAAGGTCAATGAAAAGGTCCAACTAATTTTACATGCAGGGTCTATATAATCCCGCAAATACAAATTCACTACCTCAAATGATTTCTGAGATATGATGCTTTGACATTGTGGCACAGCAGCAGAAAATTACTAAATTACAGTAAAATTACTGAAGTCAAAACGATTTATGAGATATTAGCAGTTGAAGTAGTGTCTGAAAAAAACATACAAACGTTATAAAGCATGTTTTATACACTTCTTAAAAGGATTTTAAAATAATTCAATGCAACAATGTCAAGTAGAAAGCCTTAGTTAGAAAGTAGAAAAAAAAAGATTTACTGTAACTAACTTGAATATGTTTCAATTGCTGTTATCCGCTCATTTTAATGTTCTTATTTTTAACATAACAAAACCAAAATGGTAGGAAATACTATTCTATATTGCATGAAAGTGTTTTATTATCATTATTTGTCCACCTTATGATACAAATATGTTTTTGTTTTGTCAGTTCATCTATAAATGCAATTTCTGTTACACTGAGTTTAGTTTATATTTAACTGAGTAGATATACTGCTAAAAAACAGTTCCATGGCTCCCTGAAATAGAAATGTAATCATTACCATATGGGTATTTACCTCTAAAGACCTGAAACCTGATCAAGATATATCAGAGCTGCTCGCAGAGCCTGTGATGCAGTTATGGCCCGCTCCAGAAGCATAAAGGGACTGCGCTCACAGATCTCAAGCTCATTTTTCCTTCAACCCTGCTGCAATCATGGACACAGTGACCTTGCAGGTTAATGGTTACATTTCTATTTCAGGGAACAGGGGTTATGAATATAATCTAACATTCCCTTTCAAAATGTACGAAATGTAACCATTACCGTATGGGTGAGTATACCAAAGCCGTCACAAAGGCAATATTGCAGAATCACTGAAATGCTACAAAGCTAAACCGAGGGGCTGCCCTGTGCATTACCATAAGGAAACCTCTGTAACAAGTAGCTAGAATGAAAAGATTTAGAGAAACTCACCTGTTGTAACGGTTGACTGGGAAGTCGCCCTTAATATGGTATGGGGAATAGCCCACAACGCTGCACTGCAAAATGTCCTTGACAGATGCACCCTGGAATAAAGCCCATGAAGTTGCCATGCCCCTGGTGGAATGTGCAGTGAGCTTTTCTGCAGGAGACAAGTTGACCAGCTCACTGGCAGTCTTGATGGCTGAAATGCAGCCGTTCAGGGGCCAGACCCAGAGCTGCAGACTCGATGGTCAGCATGCCACACGGGCACTGAGACTGTACTGCCCATAGTGAGAAGAGGTTCTCTTGTGCCCAGAGCAAAAGCTCAGGGGCCATTTGATGGAGACTGGGGGACATGAGGCCACCATGGTCGTTGATGTACGGACAAGCACATGTCTCCGTCAAACCTCCAGGAAAACATTCTGTAAAGCCAAGTAAACTGCCTGCAGCTATAAAACACTGATGTGGTGACCCTGCCAAGGGT
The DNA here is from genome assembly GCF_017654505.1 of Polyodon spathula. Taxonomy (NCBI): domain Eukaryota; kingdom Metazoa; phylum Chordata; class Actinopteri; order Acipenseriformes; family Polyodontidae; genus Polyodon; species Polyodon spathula. The sequence goes on along the minus strand of NC_054536.1, from coordinate 64,808,520 downwards.
CGTTCCATGCACCTTGTGTACTACACAAGCGCTACAGCCCAGGCTGGATGCGTGCAAGTTGATGACCTCTCTTCTGGTGATACTGCCCAGAGCTACTTCGAGGTGTGGGCAAGAGAGTGCCTTTAGACAGTGACGAGTCACTCTCAATAGGCAGTCAAGGATCAACGTGGGCTGAAAATCCCTGCTTTTGAAGCAGACCTGCAGAGGGCAGCATATGCATAGGAGACCCAATGGAAGGGTCTGGGAAGCTGCTGCCATCAATCAATCAATCTTTATTTTATATAGTGCCTTTCATAGTGGACCACCATCACAAAGCGCTCAAACCCAGAAGTCTCTGGAACGTCACTACCTTGAACGTTCTGTTGAGTTGAAAGTGAACAGTACGGACCTGGACACTCCTAGATAGGTGGCTGTCTGAGAAGGTGAGTTGGCTCATCACTTGATTCACTGTAAGGCCCAACTGTTGAAGGTGGCAGGTGACAAGTTCCAGGCGCCAGTTTGCCGCTGGTATGCACACTGGAGGTTGCTTGGAAAGCAAATAAACCAGCTCCATCATGGATTCACACTGTAGTATCTCATCCACCGCAGGGCCAAACATATGCCCTGGTGTAAATCGGGGCGTCCAACAGCGTTGCTTTGTCCCAGTCAGGCACGCATGCCTGGAAAAACCAAAGCTGCCTAAGTGCAGCTATGAGCGCAGACAGGTTCCACTCTACAGCCTGCCCGTTCAGCTTTGACACACGGAGCAGGTTCTTATTAACAAGGCACATCTCATCCAGCTGTTGTGGTGAGGGCCTGGGACTCTCAGAAAGGGACCTCAGCAAATAGGACTGGTAGGACACCCGAATACTATTATAATTGCCAAGCTGTGCAGCAGATGCACTGGCTGAATAGGCACGCTTGAGGATCACCTCTGAGACCTGGCACTACTTGTTGGGGCAGGTAGCGTCTTTGGACAAGATCGCTAAATGAAGCACCTGGACCAAGGTGGCAACTGAATCCTCCACCAGCGCAAAAAATGGGCCAGGCCCAGCTTCTCCGCATCATGTGTGGGCTATTTCCCCAGGTTACTCATCCGGTCTCCCTTGGCACAGAGCCATGGGGTGAGGACGCAGCCACCTCTCGAACAGAGGGTGACGGGCAAGAGCGCTGTGCAGGAGTAAGGGATGCAGAGCGCTCTGTAGAGCTGTGGGACAGATGTTTCTTAAGCGTGCGTTTGGAGAAAGGTGCACAAAACTTGCAGAAACTGTAGTTAGCCAGTGCCTCCTTGGCATGCTCTGGCCCCAGCCAGGAAGAGCATCTGCTGTGCCTGTCCTCAACAGACAGACTGGCCTTGCTTATCTGCTTATAGACAGCAACTGGGCAGGTCAAGATCCTAACGAGACCGTTTTGATAACAGACTGGGGAAGTGAGCACCAGTCGGCAGCGGGCTGCGTAGGACCGGTCGGTACCTTTGACAATTTGTACAATACCCCTTTCTCACACAGATGAGTTATGACGGCTCAGAACTGGCACTGTAGTGGCATTTTGGTCTGTGTGAATTGCCTATACCATCAGAGCCGTCATATTATGACGTCTCCGAACCACCGGCACTGAAGCGTCTTAACTTCTGTGTGAAATGCTATGCCAGCACTGAAGTGCTATAGTGGGCATGGACTGAAAGTCATTCATCCTTGACCATGACACGCTTGAGTGACTGTGACCGACGTCACCTAATTAGTGAGACAGTTGATTGGACACTGGATATGGAGTAATTTCAGTTGCTGAATTGCAAGCTTGAATAAAAGCAATAAAGAAAATCACAGAAAAAACAAAACAAAAACAAAACAATATGCCATGTCTGTCAAAAGAGCAGCGCCTTCGTGCAATCGGCATGTTGGAGGCTGGACTAGGGCATCATACTGTGACTTGCCCTCTTGGGTGCTCACAGGAAGAAATTTCAAACCTAGAGAGATGGTATAACCAGATGACAGGTACGACAGGTTTGAAAGTTGCACTCACATGATCCCTTTTGCTGTGTGAAACGATTATGATGGTATTATACAGGCACAGATTGTGCAACTTCGTGCTGTGTGGAGGAAAGTAACAGACAAACACAACAAGTGCATTTTTTGTGCATTGAAATGTACAAGGAATGAGAAGTCGATCCTTTATTTTCTATTAGAAAACAGCCATTGTCCCCTATCTGTCATTATGGTGTAGACTATAAGACCTAACAACACAAATCCATATTACTGATCTATGCCAAGTCGCCACAATTATTCTTTAGAAGGAAACACTGACAATAAATTACATCTGCACTAGCTTTTCATCTGCTGTTCGATATAAGTGATCTCTCAGGGCAGACTGGGGACCTTAAATTGTCAACATCCTTGTCAGAGAAGCTAAGGAGACCTGGGCCTCCTACACACTACTCTTCAGTAAGAGCTGCTATACTGTAATCAGAAACTAGAATTAAAAAATAAATAACAGTGTGGCTGTTGCCAAAGGGTACAGCACACTTGCTGTCACTAGCTATATAGACTCTGGCACCATATCCTTAACACTCCCACATTTCCTCTATTTTATTCTTATTGCATATTATATATATATATATATATATATATATATATATATATATATATATATATATATATATATATATAGTGAAACTATGAGTATATAGTGAACTATGAGTAATTTGTTGTGGAGGTTGAAAATGAAACAAGTTCCTTTTGTAGGTATGCTTTAGGTCAGTACAGCATGAACTTCCTGCCTCTACACACCTCATCTTTCTGTACTGCTCCCTTTTTATACCTGCATGCAGGTTAATTGGCTCTTCTACCTTCCTGCTTCTTAGTGGCTTATGGGACTTGTAGCTTTTCTCTTTCTTACCCTATTGTTCTATGTAAGGGATTCATTATCGTTGTTGTTGTTGTTTGTACAGGTGTACAGGTTACAGCGGTTAGCAAACTAGAGTTGCGCACACAACTCTGCTGACCAAACAACTAATCTGACCACTATTGTTATTACACTCTAGCCATGAGTAAATCTTCAGCCAGTTAAACTTGCTTATCCTAAATTATGAAACACATGGCATAGAGAGTTTTAAAAAAGCTTTCATTACAGGACACAGACAAGTGCTAGATTTAGCTCTTGTTAACAGGGTGACAGACTTCAGTAAAAAAATACCTTGAATATTTATATATAGTTACCCTTTGTATTTTTTCATTATGAGAGTTTGTTTTTAAATTGGGTATTTTTATACCATTTTATTTTTACAATGGAAAAGTGACCTATATTTTATTTTTGTAACAATTAGCACCTGATTTGACTAGAAACAGGTCGATTAAATGGGACGTTATCAAGGAAAATCATGGCATAGGAATGGACCAGTAGCTGCCTAGTAGCCTAGTCAGATCGGGTACAATTAGTGTGTCAATCACCCAGAATTTTTGTTTGTTTGAATTAGTATTTCATAAACATAATAGGCTCTCTGTATTTCTTTTTTGTTGTTTTATGAATGAGTACGAAAACACCTTGGTGCCCTTGAATTGGATTTATATTTTGCTTTTCTGTCCCCTAGAACTGCCTTGGTGCCCCTCAATTTTCACGCCCAACGAAGGCAACATTGCTTTGCCCTTCATGACCTTAACTTCATGCCCTGCAGTGTGTTTTTATATTCAAACCTCCTTGAGGAGAACACATGCAATCGTAATTGCCTTTCTCATTAGTTATGTTTTTTCGGAAGAGTTGGAGGGCAATTAATTTTATCTCTTAATTTTGTCACAGAACCCAGCAGCGTATTGATATTCAGTATTTTGAGGCTCATTTTTCACAGAAATTAATTGACAACTTGCACAAATTGAACAACATATTGCTAGATTAAGCGACAAATTGGAGCAATAAGGACATCAATTGTGTTCTGTCATCTGCATAGAATTTCAACCTCTGCGTTATTTTGGATACAGCCAGTGACTTTTTTCCTCCAATATTTATTTTAATGGTCAATAAAAGGCTTAGCAAAAAAAGAACACATGGTATCTTCCTCTCCTATGTGAAAAAAACTAAAACCACCATGAAAATAACTGGAATGAAGAATCATTTAGTGGCTATGCACATCTGAAGAGAAACTGTACATTTGATGTGAAACAAATATACAAATCTAAGCTTTTAGACAACTACAGCAATTGTGGCAAGTAGTGATCGTCAGAATCTTAAACATTCAATACATTTCAGATATTGCCCCCCCCCCATCTGAAGCATCCTAAAAGTGAGCCAACTGTTTTTCTTTTCTAGTAGACATATAGATCATCATTCAACCAGGCAAAATTATTTCAGAGCCTGTACTGAAAATTGAGAAACTGATGATGATTTCATAAGCTTTTAATCATATTGTAGCTTTGTAAATACTTATTATTTATTTATTTATTTTTTTACTGTAATTCAAAAGTCCAGACAAGTTTTACTATCACAAAAATGTAACCTATTCAATATGCTTTGTGCTAATTCTGTCACTGATCATGCATAATAAAGTCTCTAGCAATCCGAAAATATATAATAATAATAATAATAATAATAATAATAATAATAAATAATAATAATAATAATAGGCACGTCTACAGTGTGGTTTGTTTTACTTCACACGGTAGTCCATATAAGCAGTGAAGATTTTCATTTGGCATTTCAGTTGCTACTTTGGCTGAGGCTGGGATAGGGCACGACTGTTAAGACTTTTCTTTCATGTATTAAATCCTCCCCACAAAAAGCAATACCATCACTAGTTAGGAAGATCCATTAACCTTACAGACTTTAGCACTGAGACTGCAAATGTTGTATTAATGGCAAGTAATAATATAACATGCATACAGGATACTAGGGAGTGGGCTGGTCTTTTTTAATCTTACCAAGCAGCCATTACTTAATAATGACGTGAGGTTACTAAGATCTCTGTTGGACTTAAACCCAAGTTAGAGGGGGTTGAAAGCCAATGCCACTATAAAATCATGACTGAGGTCATCCATCTTTATTTTGGATACCACTGGGTTGAGCTTAGCAAGAGGGAACTTTGGTTTGTAATTGATAATAATTATGTATGCTACTCACAAAGCAATGGAGAAGAATGTATTTAAGTTTTAAAATCTATAAATTCTTTATGCCTTGTGCTTTAAATGAGCTCATTTATAACATTTAAATAGATAACACACATGACTAATATTTTAAGAGTGTCAGCCCATTTGTATAATGTAATTGCAATAATGTTGCAAATGTTTCCACAGCCGTGGTCATCAATTAATACAAGGATCACAACTTTAGCTTAAAAATCAGCCCACAGTCTGAAGTGAACTAATAAAACACTCTTTGATACCATTAAAAGCAGAATCAGTAATAATGACAATTTATTTCAAATTCAGGCTATACTTACTACAGTAGCTAATGGACTGGGCCAATAGAAAAACACACACACACACACACACACACACACACACACACACACACACACACACAAATTAATTGCAAAATCTGCAAAAACTGTCAAGCATCTGCAATTTTCAAATTGTGTTATAATAATGCAACATTGAACAATATACACATATCCCTACTGTGATAAACGACAATGTTTGCTATGCTCCAGATGTGCTGGCTTGTGGACACCCCATACATTACACTTCACAGCTTCTTCATACAGTACTGGAGTAAATCGCACAAAAAAAAATTCCTATGCCTAATGTATTACAAATATTGTATATTTCCTCAGTTTTGTTGAGGAAGCAAGTTCTCCTGCAGTGTATATGTTGAAAGAAGTGTCTTAATTAGGGATGGCCACCAATATCGATATTTTGGTATGCTATCGATATCGTTCGATAGTGATAATTTCCATATAGCGATATCGCGGGATTAAAAAACAAAATCACGTACTTTCACAGAAACATACTTTATATTGCTAATATTGCTAAAAATACAAATGCAATATAATCAAGTTTATTTTATATTAATATACAACACACCCTATACATACCAATCATGGTCAGTCTCATAGGCAAACACAACACACTAAAGTGTTATCTAACCATATACACTCCTTGCACCAAGTGACGTCACATTTTAGGATACCGGTATCTCAATTTCTGGCGAATGAGCGGTTTATTTGAAATCCTGTCGATCAACTTTTCCTTTGCTGTACTGAACGGTTTAAAATATATATTTTTACTTGTTTAATTTCTGGGAGAAGGATGAGTTGTAGTTCAAGCACAACTACAAAAGCATTTAACTATCAATGACGAGAAGGAAACTGCAGTGATCACTGCTGTGTCCTGTTATTCTTAGCTTCAGCACGGTACAATTCAACAACAAGTTTTCATTAATTTCCAGTGCATAAAGAGGCAAGAAAAATATGGCTGAAAAATATTCCAAGAGACAAATTCACAGTAACAAAACACACTAAAGTATATATACAGTGCAGTCCATGTATAAGAATCACATCCTTCCCAGATGATTTGATTCTTAAAAGTGGATCGATATGATTACAATTAGCAAAAGCGTGCCTCAGCAATTTGAATACAATATACAAATATCAATGCTGCTCAATAACAAGGACAATACATCAAAACAAGTCCTCGTGGGTAAGCAACTTATTATATGATCACAATTATGTTTACTCAAGGCCGCAGAATCATATTTTACTATAGTATACCTGAGAAGCGATCGTCAGGTGAGGTTGCCTAGTTTAACTGCCTTGTTAAGTGTAATGGCCTTTGAATTAAAATGACATTACAGTACAGTATTTTACTGTCAGGACTATCACTGCATTTAAGCATCTATGGCTTGCTTTTTTTCAGCTGTGATGCAAATGTCACAGTTTTTCACTAAGCAGAGATGCAAAGCTTAGTAGTCACCAATCAGTTTTATTGTTTTCTCCCCAATTTAAAAATATCCAATTATTTAGGCTCAGCCCACCGCTACTACCCCTGCACTGACTCGGGAAGGGCAAAGACGAAAACATGCAGTCCTCCGAAGCGTGTGCCATTAGCTGCTTGCTTCTTTACACACTGTAGATTCACCATGCAGCCACCCAGAGCTACAGTATCGGAGGACAACGCAGCCTTGGGCAGCTTACAGGCAAGCCCGCAGGTGCACGGTGAGCCGAGGACACCTTGGTCGACCTAACCCTTCCGCCCTCGGGTGAGCCCCCTGGGAGCTCCCGTCCTCGTTCGGCAAAGGAATAGCCCGGACTCGAACTGGCGATGTCCAGACTATAGTGCACATCCTGCACGCGGAGCGCTTTTACTGGATGCTCCACTCGGGAGCCACCTGAGATGTACATTTAACCCTTTGCAATCCTATGTTGGACCAGTTCCGACATAACAATTTTCCCTTTCCCGTCCAATGTCGTACAATGCAGCCATATTTCTACTTCTAGCCAACATGCCCATGCCATTCAGTAAGCTAAAGAGAGGTCAAAGGCTACAGCAACCCCAGAAACAAAAGTCAAGTGCAATAGCAACAGCCTCTTAGCCCTTCTTTACTCCTCTCCAATACTGAACACCTACACATTGTACTATTCAAATTATTATTAACATTTGTATTATTTGACTACATTTTCAAGAAATGTATGCCCATGTGTGTAGTTTTAAACTAGGTTGTTTCACTTTTTAGGTCGCACAATGCAAAAATGTCCTACTCCCTCAGACCCACTGATCAAGTTAAACTGTATACTGATGAACTTTATGAAGATAGGGGACAGTTGTTTTGATGTTTTTGCTGTTATACAATTAACAATGTCTGCTAGCACACTGTTAAAGAGCACACAAAATCTCATTCTGAGCAGAAGGCAGCGGCATTAAAGGAAATAAAAAAAATGGTGGAAAATGTTTTTGATATACAGTGCCTACAGAAAGTCTACAACCCCTTTCAAAATGTTCACCTTTTGTTGCCTTATAGCCTGGAATTAAAATGCATTAAAGTGGAAGGTGTATGGCACCACCACCAAGACCCTGCCTAGGTCAGGCCGTCCCTCTAAACTGGATGACTGAACAAGATGGAGACTGATCAGAAAGGCTACCAAGAGGCCAATGACATCTTTGCAAGAGCTACAGGCTTTCATGGCCAAGACTGGTCAGTGTGCAAGTGACAACAATATCCCAAGCACTCCACAAATCTGGCTTGTATGGTAGGGTGGCAAGAAGGAAGCCATTACTCAAGAAAGCCCACACTGAATCCCGTTCGAAGTATGCAAAACAACACTCAGGAGATTCTATAGCCATGTGACAAAAGGTTTTGTGGTCTTACAAAACTAAAATGGAACTTTTTGGCCTAAATGCAAAGCATTATGTTTGGCGCAAACCCAACACAGAGCATCACCCAAA